>NC_058414.1:44944504-45015845 GCF_002201575.2 Neomonachus schauinslandi | reverse complement strand
AGTATATCCGGAAATTGGCGGGGGCAATGGAAGCTAAAGCTTTCGGGGGGGGTGGGGGGGGGGGGGTGGGGGCAAAAAAAAAAAAAAAAAAAAAAAACCACACACACAAAACTGCAACAGGCCACCCCTACAGGATGTTTAAAAACACTCCCATTCTGTAAGTATGCTAGATGAAGGGGACCTATGAAAAGATAGCACACATATTTTCTGTGTAAGGAATTACCATTGAAGAAATACACAGGCATGAATTTATAATATTCTCTTCACAGTTCTTCCCTTAACACAGTTTAATTAAGAACTCCTTACTACATGGAAACTTCCCTTAACCATGGGAAATTGAGCTACCAACATTCCAAAGAATCCTAATTCATCTTCCAATCAATTTGCCCCAGAGCCTAATTTCAAATGGCAGCCATCATCCGCTTTCATGTGTCAAAGATAGAACACCATAGATTATAGTAAAAACTGCACTGGACTGTAATATGGGTGCTTTGGGAGTCAAATGTGGCTTTAGAAATGGCTTTTTAAAAAATTAAACTCTGCCTTTCTCCTTTAGGAAAGTTTTTTGTTGGCATTTATACATAAGAATAATGTTTGCCCACTACATAGAACAATTGAAGACTTATCAGAAATGGATTACAATTCATGCAGGTTATAGTATTTATGGATAGGACCACAGGTCTCCTGTTTTCTCAGTGATCTTTAAAACCTACTCAATTCATAGTATATGTTAAACTGTTAATGGCACAATATTGAAGATCAAATATTAAATACTGTTAAATACCTTATTCTTGGGGATATATATACAGAAACGATCTCAGATCCGTTAAATTTGATTCATAGTTTAAATTTATTGATGCAGATTATTCACTGCTCCTTCCCCCCATACACATTTATATTTATACCTCATACGTAAAATTTTAAGCCAAACATCTCCCCTTTGACTCACTCTTAACAAAATTGTGGAGTAAAGATTTAGCAAAGTTAAGAAGTTTCCATTTCTATCAACTTAAAATTGTGTTCTCCAAATTTCAAATGTTCTACACGAGTGCTCAGGATTTCTACCTGTGTTTGATGTGAATTTTTCAAACATTTCTTTAAACTGTAAAACTTATATATTTGCGGTAAGTAATTTTACTGTTTACACCTTTTATCTCAAAGGTTGTCAACTGCAATGGCTTTTTATACTCAAATCTGAGCTTGTACCCAGACATAAAAAAAATGATAATAAATAAAATCAAACATGACAGAACTTTTTCAGTGCTTACTTACATGCCAAGCATGACTCGGCGAGAACTGTTCTTATGTTCAACTCATGGAGCAATAGTTCAAAATATAAGCTTATGTCTTAGTTTTCAGAAATAAGGTATCACATACAGTTTTAGTACTTACTCACTTAAGTTACTTCTTAATCACTTAATTATAACTTAATATTTTCCTCTCAGATGAAATAATACTTCTTGAAGCTAATTCCTGGTATATTTATTTCTGTGGTCATAGAATTTGTTATGCAGAAATGCACCAATTTTGAAGAAGGTAACATCTTTCAAACATGTCCTTATTTGTGTATTTAATGAAGTCTTGGCTTTTAAAATGGGAACTTTTCTGAAGTATTTGTGGATAAGGAATTCCAGAACTCACTATCTCAAGCTAAAAGTCATTGGATACCTGAGGGCAAGATGCTAGTTCAAATGTATCATGTGAAATAAGGTGTCATGGTTGTTTTCTGATAATGAAGCACTTCATACATTATCTAAATCGTTCTCATTACAATATAACTTCATTAGGCTCATTATCTTGCTAATAATTTTATCATGTATATAACTTTGTCTTACAAAAATAAACTCAATGTTACCATGACTTTGACTTTAAAACTAAAAAAAAAAAAAAACCTTCTGAATATGCAAAACCATTTTCATTAAAACTTTTTGATCATCTATTAGATGTAGTCATCATTCCAGGTCTAACTTTTCCTCACTACCAAGACAAGGACGAGGCCTTCATGTTCCCTCATCAAGGTCTCATTTATGTTGAGGCTTTCCTTTCTTGTTGGGGTGGGGGCAGGGGGGGGAGCGGGTTTAGGCATTATTTCTGTCTGGATGAGCACCAGACACTGTTAACTATCATTCTTTGGGGTGGTTTTTGTCCTCACTGGCATCCAGTAGTTTTCTTACACACATTTGCTGCTCACAGATCCATACCTTTTGTCAGACTGAAGATTGTATATATATACACACACAATTTAGAAATACTCAGATTCTAAAGATCATCCTTATATTTTTCTTTAGTGTTTCAAACACAATCTTAACACTCACCTTTAACTCTAACAAATCACGATTATTTCATTTTATCTGAGCAAGCAAAATTGTTTCCTTTCAAGTAATGTTATAGCAATTGATTCAGAATGAGTGATGAATTATCGAATCATGCTTATAAATTCAAGCAGCATTATCTTTTTCTACATGTCTGAGACAGTTAATTTAGCTTATAATCACAAGGATGCAAATAATTTTTGTTACTTTTTAACTATATAGAGGATTGCTTGACATTAGAAAAATGATGAAAAGATTTAAGCCTGGTATGAAAACAAAATGTCATTTGATTCATGAGCTTTAAAACTGGTGTTAACAATGACTAATCATAGTTTATAGATCATCTGACTCAGCCTTCCCAGTCTATGCAAAGGTTTCTGTAAATTTAAGAGTCAAGAGGACTTCTTTTCAAGTTTAACATTGGGTACCTGTGGCCCTAAGTTTATTATATTGTGGATGTTCATACGTTCATAAAATAGGTTGTAATAGTAATGTTAGCTCATTCTTGTCATGTTGGTTGAAATCTGGATGTACTATCTTGGACAAAAAGATGTAATTTTGCAACAAACACGTTTTTCCCCCACTATTTCCTAAATCTGAGGATGGCACATGATCTTACACTTCCTTTGTATCACGGCCTTTTATAATAGACTCACAATAGCTATCTGTTGGTGTTGATAAATGCATTGAAAAGGTTTTTCTGCAAAGGAATTCACCATGTACGTTTATTGCTGAACTTAATTCTGGAAGCAGCCAATCCATTTGTATGCTAAATGGACTTAAATTCGTTTTGTCTGTTTAGTATTCAACAGCATTTTCACAGAAGGCAAGAAGTAGTTTTTATTTTTTCAGTCCTCATAAAAGCCATGTAAAGTGCTGGTATTATTGTTACTCAGAGAAAAGGGAGGCAGAGGATTTGCCTAAACCACAAGATTAGATGCCCAGTGGTGAGAAGAGTCTAGAACTCTGCCATTCTCACTCTATGCTGATGCATGATGATTTTTACTGCAGGACACAGGCTGCTGCTTAGAGTTACAAAGACCTCACCCCAGTTTCAAGTATATTTTGTGGAGGTTTTTTGTCTCCCCTTCTAGAGGAATGCTATTAATAACCTTAAAGTTACTGTGACATTAAGGAACAGATTAGTCAACCTTAAAAGGATACTGAAAAACAATGAAGACCCATGGGATTTTCAGATCTAGCCCCTATCCTTAAAACACACTTATTTCTTTTGTTGTTGTTATGTTAATCACCATACATCACATCATTAGCTTTTGATGTAGTGTTCCATGATTCATTGTTTGCGTATAACACCCAGTGCTCCATGCAGTACGTGCCCTCTTTAATACCCATCACCAGGCTAATATAATATCCCCCCACCCCCTTCCCCTCTAGAATCCTCAGTTTGTTTCTCAGAGTCCATAGTGTCTCATGGTTCATCTCCCCCTCCAATTCGCCCCCCCTTCATTTTCCCCTCTTACTTTTTTTTTTTAACATATAATGTATTATTTGTTTCAGAGGTACACATCTGTGATTCAACAGTCTTGCACAATTCACAGCGCTCACCATAGCACATACCCTCCCCAGTGTCTATCACCCAGCCGCCCCATCCCTCCCACCCCCCACCACTCCAGCAACCCTCAGTTTGCTTCCTGAGATTAAGAATTCCTCATATCAGTGAGATCATATGATACAGGTCTTTCTCTGATTGACTTATTTCGCTCAGCATAACACCCTCCAGTTCTAACCACGTCGTTGCAAATGGCAAGATTTCATTCCTTTTGATGGCTGCATAATATTCCACTGTATATATATACCACCTCTTCTTTATCCATTCATCTGTCGATGGACATCTTGGCTCTTTCCACAGTTTGGCTATTGTGGACATTGCTGCTATAAACATCGGGCTGCACATACCCCTTCGGATCCCTACATTGGTATCTTTGGGGTAAATACCCAGTAGTGCAATTGCTGGGTCATAGGGTAGCTCTATTTTCAACTTTTTGAGGAACCTCCATACTGTTTTCCAGAGTGGCTGCACCAGCTTGCAAAAACACACTTATTTCTATAATATCTCTATGTTGAAACATTTCAAAAAACATTTTAATAGAAGCCTTCAAACTTGTGAAATATTAAAAAAAAATCTTTTATGCTTAAGTAGAATAAAATGACAACTCTTTTTATACAATTATTTGAAATGTAATCCCTTTCAATTTTTTTTCTCCTACGGCTCACCCTGTATAGTTTTCTTAAAAATTTAGAAACTTTTTAACATTAGTGCTTATGTAAATGTATTTTTATGTAATAAATTCATTTTTCAGGTTAGTCATCATTATGTAACTTGCAACAGTGTATTTTTTAAGTATTTGTCTCTAAAGTAATATTTATATAAAGATTATTTCCTATGTTCTACCCAACAATGAATAAGAGTTATTTAAAAATTATTTTTAAAAAAGGGGGGTTACTAAGGAGGCAATCCAATCTCAGATCATTTGATGTCTCCCACTGCATACGTTCTTCTCCTGCTGTTGAAGTTAACATAATTCCTCATATGCAGTTGTATGCAGGCCAGTCTCCACATCTTCACTGGTTCCATAGAATTACCTGGTACAGACTCCTTATGGGACATAGGATTCCCTCTACCTTTTCATCTTAACTGATAATCATTATCCAAGTTAGCATTGCAAATCCAGGGTTATCTGGGTTTATGGTATCACTTTCATCTTCCATCCTGATCCTTTACTTCTGGGTCCTTTCTAGTCTAGTCAAACTGCAACATGCTTCTCATCTTTAGGCTTTAAGTAGGACTTGTACACCATCCAGGCTGTGCTTCCTCCATGCTTCCATGTCCAAATCCTGCAAGGGCTCTTCTCTAGGATTCCCTCCTACCCCTGCCTCCCACAGACACACTAGCTGGAGTGGAGGGTGGGAAAGAATGAACAGAACTAGTATTTGTTGAGTAAGAAATACTTGAAGGCATAATGCTCAGCTCCTTTTGTATCTATGTATATAATTTATATTTATTAATTCAGATAGTAAAATTATCTTACAGGGTTTTTTTAATTTCTACTTTTTATTTTCATGTTTTCATCAGCCTGTCCAATTTGTCTTTATGAGCAAAATGCTGGGTCTAACTTTCAAGAGTGAATTCAGTCAGTGCTACTCCTTGTAATCTTGGCCAAATTTCCAGGCAGTCTGTCATTCCCACATTTGAACCCCATACCTTTACTTGCCTCTACTAGAGTTTTTAATCCTAATGTAGCATAATTCTACTTACAGAATGCTCTAGAGAAGAGCTGTAAATTGTAAATTGGCACTAGCCTAGCAAGGATTCTAGAATGTCAATATTGCCATTACTCTCCCTCTGTATCTGAAATAACTTCAAATCAGATCGGTTAACAACTTGTCATTAAAAAATACTGCTAAGTTGGGGAATAGTCTTAGGGATAGTCTCTAAATAGGGCATCCATTTACTCCCAGGAGAGGAGATGTAGAATACTGAGTCACAAAAAGTGGAGTGTTTTGCGTAAGAAGTACCAAATCCACTGTGAGTGGCTAGAAACTGACCCTCTCTGACCATAAGAATATTCATGTGTTCGTTCCTAAGTGTATATTAGTGGTTTTTTTGTGTTTTTTTTATCATTTACTTTAGTAAATCCATCCCAGGAATACTCTGTTTATTGCACCCCAGAAAGAAATGGTTCTTTTTTGCTCCCTGAGGGCTATGGGGCTCAGGTTAGCCACTGAAGTCAGTCTAGGGGTTGCAGATGTGGGAGCCCCGCATTTCAGTCTGCCAGTGTCGTATGAGGGAGCTGAGCAGCTGGAACAGCAAAGAGCACCAGGACTATGCATGTGTCTCATTATAGGGTAATAGAGCATCATCGGAAATTGTTAGTATATTAAGTTTTTATCACTGTAAATATTTGCCCTTGTGCATCTCATTGATTTCAATACTTCAAAATCCAGAGAAACTTAAGTGGATATATTAGGAATAAAAATATGCTTCAAGATTTTAGTTTTCATTTCAGAAGTGACTCTATAGCCATATAACTCATGACTTTACAGAGAGGGCATGAGTTCAAAGTTAAAACAGAAGACTTCTCATGTAAAAAAAAGAAAAAAAGTGCAAAACTGTTCAGGAAGATCGATTATAGTCATAGTGCTGTTTAGTACAATACTTGTAATATTTCCAACCTATCTACCATAACTGACTTTATTTTCCCTGTTAATTTGACTAAGCTACTAATAAATTAAAAATTTAGGCCTAAAAATAGATTTTTAAAACTTGCTTCCTGAATTAATCAGAACAAAGCCCCATTGGACATTAAGTATTTTATGGGCAAAAACTACATTATGTATTTTTATTTCTCCTTCACTTATCACCTAAAATGTAAGAGCACTTAAAGGTTTCCTGAAACAACAAGTCATAGAAATAGAAGGGAAACAGGGGCTCCTGGGTGGCTCAGTCATTAAGCATCCACCTTTGGCTCGGGTCATGATCCCAGGGTCCTGGGATCGAGCCCCACATCAGGCTCCCTGCTCCACGGGAAGCCTGCTTCTCCCTCTCCTACTGCCCCTGCTTGTATTCCCTCTCTTGCTGTCAAATAAATAAAATCTTAAACAAACAAACAAACAAGAAATAGAAGGGAAACATAGTAATTTGATTTGGCCTGGGTCTCAAAAGGCGTCCTACATGAAGGATGGAGCAATAAGCAGAATCGTCTAAAAGGGACCACAGAGCCCATTTTGGGTGGCCTGTACAAGGATCCTTTTTGGACCCCGAGAAAGAGAAAAAGGTGTTTCTCTCCATACCCCAGGTGGAAGGCTGCACCTGAACTTAGCTTCTCAAGGGACCAAGGTCTCCTTTCCCCCAGGGTGAGGAGCCATAACATCCCACTGATCCAAAGCCCCCTGGTGCTGTGCAGCTGACATTTCTGGAAGAATTACTAAATAGCTGGATAGCTGGTAACCCAATTCTAGAATGTCTTTCTCTCTCAGACAGGTTGGTTCTGGGACTGCACCCTAAAAAAGGACAAAAACTACAGTGGGTGGGGTGAGGTCTGTCCCCCAGAATATATACCCACACAGCTGTGCCCCATCCTCTGCATGGCTCTCTACAACACAACGGGAGGATCAGGGAAAGAGATGCTTTGCTTTTTTTGTATGAAATTCTCCCTTCCCCAGTGAAGCCTACTCCTTGGCCTACACTATATTATAACGTACAATTACTTCCCAAGTCCAGAGGCATGACTGATGGATACCTGGAATCCTTATAGGTCATTTCAGTTCAACTCAATCGAAGTTGATTGATCATTTACTACATGCAGAGCCCCGGCCGGACAGTATTGTGAATACAACCATTAATGCATCATAAATTATAATGTAGTTGTGGAAAACTCTGACAGACAAGGAAGTAGAAGAAAGTTCATTTCAGAAGTAAAATAGAGCAATGAGTAGCTGATTCTAAATAATTGAAGTAAGATCTTTTGGAAGGCTTTGCCAAGGACATGGATTTGACTCAAGCACTGGATAATGAAGGACTTAGGTAAGAGAATTCCAGGAGTTATGAACAACCTGAGCAGAAGCACAGGGGAAAAAAAATTATATATATAATGTTCCAGGATAATCAGAAATCCTATGTGACCATAAATGAAAGTTTCTGGAGTGTCAGGAGGCTAAAAGTATGGATTAAGGTTATATATGTTTATATGTATAAGTGAATTATGTTTCATTCAAACATCATTTTTTCCATTTTCTAAGGAAATACAGAGAAAAGCTCATCTTTTTCTCCTTGCATAATGCATAGGCCCTTCCCAAAAGATGCCAGGTCTAGGTTAACGTAACCGTAATCATTAATACCATACGACTTACTACAAATTTTTCCACCAAATCCTAAAAAAAACCTCTTTCTCTGGAGGAACAATGCCAACCTATAGTTTAAATCAGTATAAAGTTTCTGGAAAGCAACCTAACATGTATCAAAATGAATTAAAATGCTCACAATTCTGACCTAGTAGTTCCAAACCCAGAAATTTACCTTAAAGAATAAGAATGCACCAAAAAAATTATAACGGTAATTTTACAGAGCTATTTTTAATAAGGTTACAATCTAAACATTGCACATTAGAAAATGATTTTAACATGATATATCCGTACCACTGAGTATCATACAGCCATACAAAAATTATATACAATACTTAATGACCTAAGTGTTCATAACACAGGATACAAAACTGAGTTTATAAGTCTAATTATTAAATAGAAGGAGAAAAGGAAATAAGGACAGGAAGCAAGGACCAGACATATGTCAATAAAAGGACTACTATAATACTCAAAGTTTAAAATTATCTCTGGGCTATTTGATCACGTATGATTTCTAATTTTTGCCTATGCTGTATGAAGAGCTGCTGCTTACATTTCTTCTTACAGAAGTAGTAGGATTCTATCAAGGGAAATAATGTTGGAAATTTAGGATATCCATGGGCTTTTAGCTAGGAAAGATGAACCCTCCAAGATGTGTTCCAAATAGGAGTTGTGACTCTGTTTTAAAAGTAGTTATGAGACCATATAAAGATAGTTGACAGGGGCGCCTGGGTGGCTCAGTTGGTTAAGCGACTGCCTTCGGCTCAGGTCATGATCCTGGAGTCCCGGGATCGAGTCCTGCATCGGGCTCCCTGCTCGGCAGGGAGTCTGCTTCTCCCTCTGACCCTCCTCCCTCTCATGCTCTCTGTCTCTCATTCTCTCTGTCTCAAATAAACAAATAAAATCTTTAAAAAAAAAAAAAAAAAGATAGTTGACAGCCCCAGACATCTTCACTGTCTCCTTTTTCTGATAAAAGCTAGAGGACTATAACACAAAGAATTATTTCAATTTCAGGGAAACATATTCATGATACATTCTAACCTAGCTGCTGCTTGTTCTGGGCAGTCAGTAATCATGGTGGAAAACTAAAAACCTTAAAAAATTGAATGGTGAGCAGACCTATGAAAAGATAGAAGGAAAAAAAGCCAAAGAAAATGAAAACAAAAATTGATTTTTCTTCTTCACTGGCCTGGTCAAACAGCTTACCAGTTAGCCTCAAATCATGTACCTTATTGCTTTATATAACAAATTCCACTTCACACAAGAACACCAACCTTGCCTTTTTTATCTTTTGATGAAATGTGATGGCCTCTGCATGCCTTGCAGACTCACAAATTATCTCTTTGAAGATTTGCCAGCGAGTTGTGTTCATTTGGAGTTTGACTTTTTAATTAGGTATGCAACATTGAGAATGGATTGTAAATCACACCAAAATCACTTTACTTTTAGGTACTTCTGTTTTCATGTTACTCATGTTCGAGTGGATCAAAGCAAGACCTGTCACACACACACCAGCAGAACCATTTGCCGGAGTCTTATATTTAGCAAAGGGTGTAAATATAGATGTTGGTATTATCCCCAAATGGGCTTATACCTAATTATGTTTATATAAGCATTGTACATGTTTGCTCTTATTAAAAACATTTGGTTATCAATGGAAATATCAAAGGGAATAATATTTTCACATGAGTCACCATATGTATTATACCTCAGTAATGCCTTTTTGGATCATGACTGTAGCCCCATTTTAGGCAACAGCTAGGGTAGCATTGGCTTCTCACCTTACAAGAGTGAGGTCATAGCTTCTCCAGACAGGGTGCAGAAGAATCAGCCCTCAACCCTTCTGCTTCAAAATAGTATTTGTCAAAGTCCTGGCAGAGACAGTGAGACAGAAGGAAGCAAGATCTGCCTAAATAATGTATTTGAGAAAAATGAATGGTGATGTTAAGATCCAGTTTTCCTACCCTTAACTGAAGAATCCAAGAGTTGGGAAGAAGTAAGGAAGAAGCCAGAGAATAAGAGCTTTTACGTACATGTCTCTCCGAAGCAGTCCTATATGCTGCCCTACTCTCCAGGATTATGCCCAGAGGAAAAGGAAACAGACAATGCCACATCATCAGTTGCATATTGTATTCCTTAAAAATTTGGATACTCAGAACAGTGCCTGATATCTTTTTGGAAACCTGGAAAGTGACACCATGGGAAATGTTTACTGTGTCATATTGGAGTAACAGCAATAGAGCAAAAAATGGCTGAAAAGGTTGTCCAGGCTCATGGATGGCCCAAGGCAGCCCAGAATCTTCAGTACCATTTAAGGGGAGGGGGGCAATCAGATGAACCTTCCATGTGTTTCTTGAGAGGACCAGGTCAGTAGATTCCAAGTTATTTCAAGGTCATAACTCAAAAAAAGAATCGGAGGAAATGAGCACGGATGGTAGTCAGGAGCCCAGGTAAAAGCAAGTCCATCCCTGCAAATGCCAACTTGAAGGAGGCGGACACCATAGAATAAGATGGAACACTAAACATTTCACTTATGCCAGTTTGGACAAAAAATGAACACCAAGGACAGATGACTTTCCCCAAAACAAAGACTAAAATACAACCATAACATAACAATAGAAACTTGAAATGAGAATTAAGTGGAGCTATAGAAAAATAAAAGTTGCTTTTTGTACATCCAGGTTTATAGAATGACTAAGACAAGAAATTGACCAAGACCATGTTTTGTCATCAGATACAAATGAGGGCTCAAATAGAGACTGAGTTAAAGAAATAGCTACTTTTTTCTACACCCAAGCTTATAGTTTGACAAATTTATACTGTTGTATGTTAAATTATCCACAATTTTTATAACCCTGTTTTGGCATTGCTGATAGTCCCAGAATGTGAAGGGGGCCATGATATCAAGGTAGCATGGCTCCATTCTATTTTTGTACTGAAAATTTTTTTGCTCAGTGGTTAACTGCTAGTATCTCATAGAATCTGTCATCAACATTACCTAGTTACTAGCATGGTATCTTGATAAAAAGGAACATTACAGGCTTTGAATGAAAGGATACAATGTTACATTTTTTTTTCAGTACCAGACCTGGTAAGCAACAGACTATAGGCTTCCTGCCAGAACTGATACAGCCTAATGGACTAATACCAATTCTAAACTAGATGGATGTTAAAGAGGTGAAGAACAGAAGATCATCTTTATAGAATGAATTTGACTGTAACCAGCTGCGTATTTGGTCTCTTACATTTTTGGAAACCCAAATAGGTCATTGTGATATTTACTGCCACAACTTGCTGGGAGAGCAGTAGCTTGCATTGAATCTCCTGGATAATCAGTTTCAAACCCTAGTTTAAAACACTGAATCTAGATACAGAGATGTTCTGCAAAGCTGCATCTTAGGAACTTAAATTATGGAAAGTTACTTAGCACCAGGACCTTTGGTCACTATTCACTAGTTAAATTCTTAAATGGAGTCACAGCCAAGTGAGAGTTTTCTGTTTTGCTCCATCATCTGCTTCAAGAAATACAGTTTGGGGGATCTCTTACATCACCTTTCTATTTGTATACTTTTCCACATATTCTCCAGTTAAATGAATTGATTTAATAGACTACTGCTATATTGGTTTATGTGCCTTGAGTTTTCCTGCCAGCACTCTTTGTAACAAAATATAAGACGATAAATTAACTGCAAACCTTCCTGCTGGAATGGCACATAGTTCTGTAATTTTCAATTATTTGAACTGACTTTTCCTCATTGCTTGTTGTTTGAGGAAGCAAAGCTTCATTCCTTCCTGGTCTTCACACTGCACACTACATAACCATCCCAACCATTTACCTTCCATGGAACAAAGGAGGATGTGGAATGAGCTAATCTTTCCACACTCGCCTCCACTGTCCCTCTAGGACCTTTAATACCATTGTTTCCACAGCTATATGCTTGATTCCCTTTAGCCTTGAGCCACTGCCCATACAGATACCAGATTTTACAGTGCTGTTACAATCGCTTCCTGAACTACTGATTTTAGCTGATGGTATTGCAAGTAAAAATGCATGATTTACATGGATGAGAGTCTTAAAACATTTGTAGACTCATCAAAAGTCTCTGTTGCCTACCCAAACAAGGTATTACTGACATGCCCAAAAATGGATGGTATTTATGCAACACTCATTTTTGTCCAAGACATTACTCTTACTGTTATCCAGGCCACATTTAACAGTATATTAGACAATTCTTTACAAAGGGTTAGAGAACACATATTATGAGTCATTATTGATTATGGTAAAACTGTTATAACGGAGTACAGCAGCTATTAGGCCTTTTGCTGGATTATTGTACAAAATCCATAGGTTGTTTTTTTTTGGGGGGGACAACTCAAAGGACAAAATTTCTCAGTCATGGTAAGCCCATCTCAAAATGGCTTCTGTGAACTTTGTTTCACCTCCATTTTTAACAAAATTGTATAATAGATATTTCAACATTCATATTCCAGGCATTTATATTTCAGATAATGGCTGACATTTATCTCCATTAAAGTAATGTATGGAAAGCTATCTTGTCCAGGATGTCACTATCAAATCTCAAGGAAATGAGTAGGTTGAAACTAACAAGCCAGCAAGACCTGCTAGATCACCTTATTATACCCTTTTCAGATCAGATTGTCCCATGCTTCCACCTACTTCTTTGAAAATTTTGAGTAAGCATTTTAAATTTAAAACATAACAAAACATGTTTTCCTTACTGTTCTTTCTACTTAGAAGTCTTCACTCATTTTTAGGGTGAGTTTCTGCAAAGGAGCTGGACTTAAGTGAGCTTTTAGCCAAGGACAATTTCTGTTATAAGATCAGTGTTAATGATGGTCCAGAAGGCCAATAACGGCATAACTAATTTTATCAATTTGGAAAATTTTTATGAAATGGTTTGGAACAGTCAGCCCTAGAGGATCTTTCTAGACTGAGAAAGGAGCCGTAATGTTATTACAACTATTGAATTTGTCACCAAGCATTTTTATGTATTTTTGTACATAAAGAGATTAGAAAGGTACATCCTTTCAATCATATCTATGCAGTAGGAAATCAAAGTTTTTACATAAAATATTTTGTTCTCTATTAACATGTTAATATTGCAAAGTTATAAAAAAAATAAAACTTTAACAAGCTAAACCATAGGATGTCATGAATAAGCAAACTTTTTTTCCTATATATATATGTGTCATTACACAAAATATTTGTTAACGAGGCAGAGAAGTGTGTTACACACACACTTCTCACATCAGCTACAGAAATATTCCTTTACCACTAACAGGACCCTCCATTATTATACATTATATATTCACATAATGTAGAAATTTAGGATATTCTATGCTTTCTAAAGTTTTGAAAGTTTTAGTCACATATAGCACAAATTTCCCATTACATAGTAAGCTTATTTACTACTGACGATATTATCAATTAGGATCATGATAGAAAGAAGAGAATTAGTATGGATCCTTTTTAAAGTCCCATTTGGGGATTAAATAAAATTGAACATATTTTAATGAACCTGAGCAATATTGAAATGTTTATTATTTTGAGGAATATTTTATTAAACAACTTTGTAGTTGTCTCATCCATAGAATCCAAGGATGACATTTCATAATATATTATTTCCTGACATTAAAGGTTTTATGTAAAACCTTAGCCTTTGGAGTCTTCCAGTTATCATGTTTCAACACATTGTATTGGTTGACATTTAAAGTCTCTGCAAGCTCATGTGGTATTTTAGTCCTCACGGTCATTACTGTTGCCTTACAACAGATTTTGCTCAGGAATGGAACCCAGCGACCCAACTAATACTACCAGAAGACTGTGAACATTTCAAGTCCAAGTAAATCTAATAAACTATAGTGGTAATCCCTTAAAATATTTTGCTTCCTAGAAATCTTTTGTTCCTAATGATGTAGGTTTAGTGGGAGATCATACAGAATCATTTCAATAGGACTATTCCAAAGAAATCTTTTCTAATTAAAGCTGTCTAAAACAAAATTCTCTCTCTCTCCCCCCACCCTACCCTTGGGAGAGTTTCTTAATAATTTTAAGTTTTTTCCCTTGGGAATAATAAAGAAAGATTAGGATGTGATCTAATTATTCAATATCATCTTTCTAAACTCCCCTCACTTCATTCTCTGGTTTACCTACACCCATGTTTTTCTGGAGGTTCTCTACTTGACTCTTTCCGTAGCTCCATTCCCAGTGAGCTCAGTTGTGCCCCACTGACTGCATCCAGTTCTGCTGTTTACACTTTCCCTCCCCACATGCACTTTTTTGGTTTCCTATATATCCCTAAAATGTGTTTTTTAATCTTACTCCCTTTTAGATCTTCAAATGTATTCTCATCTGCAATTATTAGAGTCCAGTATTCACGTTCTGATTCTGCTAATCCATCATCTTCTTCAACTTAACTATCTCGACATCCTTAGCATAATCCGTCAGGAAGTAAGAGATAATAAACATAATGACAACATCTACTGCTTTCTCAATGTATATTGAGCTAATAAGAGCTGTGAATTCCTCATTATGAGAGATACATTTCATGATAAATTGTTGATACAGGCACCACTGGAATGGACAGATAAATCTAAAGATATATAAGTAGAATTTTCTGCATTTCTTCTATTAATGGTCTTCTATCAATCCTCACCTACATCTGTCTTTCTGTTGTTACTCCATAACCTTGTATATTCCAACTCTTATAGTTATGATATTATCAGATTTAACTTATTGATTAAATAGCAGTCTTTATTCATTAAAAGGAGCAAGAAATGCTTTTTGCTAAGTATTTTTTTAAAGGAGACTCTAACCTACCATGTGTAGATAAAAATACATCCCTAAATCCCACATTCTGAGCCATAAAGTACTCTAGGACACTGTGCCTAGAGGTTTTTCGGTTCTCCAGGACTCAGGCACTATGGTACAAGGAAAGGGAACTCTAATAACAGGGGGCAGGGGGTAGGGATAGACACACATGCACATTTTTCAAGTGATAAAGAAAATAGAGTCTCCAATATGACCTACTCTCTGCTGTATTCAAATAGATACTTACTTTCTTAACTCAACAGCTATATACTATGTGTAAGTATTATCACTGATACACCCCTCCTCATTTAACTCCAAAACATGAGTAGCAGGTAGCTGACTGAGTTACTGACTCCCGATGCCCAAATCACTTTGTTGGCCATTGTCCTATCTTTCAAGAGCAAATATGAACAATGAGCTGCTAACCTAGTAATTTAAAGGAATGTTTTTGATTACTCTATTTCCCAGCCCCTTCACCTATATTTAAGGGTGAAAGTTACATTTTTCCAGAACTGCCCCCACACAAAGTAGTAAGACAAAAATTGATGTTTAAAGAACTTTGCAAGGATAAAATTTTGCAAAGTAAATTTACTATCAACTGGTTTTTTAAACCAACTTGCTTTCAACAACTAATCTTCTAACAATCAATAATCTGTACAACAGATACACTGCATTTTTCTTCTTTTAGAACAGTGATTCTTGGGCGCCTGGGTGGCTCAGTTGGTTAAGCGACTGCCTTCGGCTCAGGTCATGATCCTGGAGTCCCAGGATCGAGTCCCACATCGGGCTCTCTGCTCAGTGGGGAGTCTGCTTCTCCCTCTGACCCTCCCCCTTCTCATGTGCTCTCTCTCTCTCAAATAAATAAATAAAATCTTTAAAAAAAAAAAAAAAAGAACAGTGATTCTTAATGGTGGTTGACTTTGCTCCCAGGAGACATTTGGCAATGTCTGCAGACATTTTTGATTGTCCCAACTGGAGCGCCACTAGTAGAGGACAAGAAGTCAGGCATGAAGATAATCATCCTACAATGCACAGCACAGCTGCCCATCCACAAAGAATTACCTAGTCAAAACTGTTAACTTGGTCAAAGTGCCGAAGTTGAGAAAGCCTATGGAATCAAGTATGGTAGTACATGTTTAATTACATTTTAATATTAGGACATGTGAAGAGAAATAAGTGTACACAGGAATAGTTCTACACAAAATGATGGTAATAATTCTTTGGTCTTTTAAAAATCGCTTCAAGAAGGGAAAGACAGAGGAGGATGAAACGGGAGAAGACATGGTTATATAAACATTTATCTAATTAATTCTTCACGACAGTCCAATGAGAAGATGAGAACATTATAAAGTGATAGTCAAGAGCATGAGCTTTGTAGGCAGCATTCTGGGTTCATATTCCAGCTCTCACACTTTCTAGGTGTATAATATTTGGCACCTCAACCTCTGTGTACTTCTGTCCCTTCTCTGTAATATAGCAGTAAGAACAGTAGTGATTTTATAAAGTTGTTCTGAGGATAAGATTAGTTACTGTAAGTCAAGGGTGTGGGGTACAACTAGCACTTCTGCTTTTATTTCATGAGTCTTTTGATTACCATCATTCCATCATAATTATTTCATAGATTAGAAACATGAGGGTCACGTAAGTCTAGCAAGACAGCTTATCAATAGCAAAGTGTGAACTGGACTGACTCCATCGGACTCCAGCCTTGGTAATAAGCATAAGTCAGGCATTAGAGACTTGCTCAAAGTCCAAGAGTTGCTAAGATGTCTCTTGGAGGTTCTGTCGCATCAAATTACTACCCTGCTTATGAAGTTGTGCTTTTTCCCTCCGTGTAATTCAGACTTTAGAACTTGAATATTTTGTCTTTAAAACTCATGCTTGTTTTGGATGCACCTGAGAATACTTACCAAATAATCCAACATCTTAACAAAATTTAACATAATAATGCCTGTGATAAAATGTGGGATTAAAAAAAAATGGGGGATATAGCTCATTGTTGTTAGTGCACTATCCTTAGAGTTGTCGGATAACTGGTATATTCACGAAACATATTCCTAGTTTCTTCCCCCCCCCCCCCCTTCTCCTTAACCATCCCTTATCCTCTCCCTCTCCCAGCTCAGGTGAGGGTAAGTCCTTCACTCATCCCCAACTTCAGCCATTCAAGGAGAAAACAAAAAACAAAGCAAAACAAACCACTACTAAACCATCGGTCTCAAAGGTCTGGGAATTAATTAGTTCAGTAGTCAACAGAGCAAATAAGGCCACTCAGATCTCATTTACCTTTATCACTAGATGAATGGTTTGTCCGTTTCCCCATCTTCTGCCCCAGCAACAACCACAAGATTACAATTTGTAAACTAATATGCAGCTTTTATTTTCTGATTCAGACAGGTCACCACCTCCTTTGTAGATATTGACCTCCCCATCCAGACATTCCTTAGAGGTTGCACCCCCAACCCCCACTCCTGGTTACAGCTACGGAATTGAGCTCAAGTGTATCATTTTGGCATTCCCTCATCATGGCCTTATGGCCACTTCTAGCCCTCCTGGATCAGCCAACAACTGAAAAGCCAGCCAAGCAAACAAACCACAACCAAGCAAAATCCCTAGGACCTCATACAATCTTGTACATGGTTTTTTTCTTCCTGTCCGTAAGCCATAATGAAGCTAATTTCCCCAGCCTAGATTACTTTGAATTTTCACTCTTACATTAACATTTATAGTTTTCTCCTTTCCTTGCTTCCATTTTAAGAAATAGAATAATTCAGGGCGCCTGGGTGGCTCAGTTGGTTAAGCGACTGCCTTCAGCTCAGGTCGTGATCCCAGGGTCCTGGGATTGAGTCCCGCATCGGGCTCCCTGCTCCGCGGAGAGCCTGCTTCTCCCTCTCCCACTCCCCCTGCTTGTGTTCCCTCTCTCGCTGTGTCTCTCTCTGTCAAATAAATAAATAAAATCTTAAAAAAAAAAAAGAAATAGAATAATTCCTTCTTGGGTACCAAATATTTTTTAAAGTTTTTTTTTTAAATTAAATCCCTCTCATTATTGTCTATCCTTTCCCAATTCTGCACTTCGTAGTATGCATTCTGTTCTTTCATAACTCTCCCTGATTTATAGAAAAGTCAAATTCTGCTTCACCACTACCTCAGTATCACTGTTGTTAGCAAATAGGAGGTGGCAGTGAGAACTTTCATCTAACTGGGTGTGGAGGAGCAAAGGGAGAAAGGGATGAGGAAAAAACTTACAAGCCGAAGTAGGACCATTTCAGGGAGGGTTGTTTTTTTTTTTTCCACATCTTCACATTATGCATTTTACAAGTACTTGCATTCCTTTCCTATGGCTGCTGCGACAAATTATCACAAACTCAAATGAGCAAAATAACGCATATTTATTAACTTACAGTTCTGGAGGTCAGAAGTTCAACACACGTCTCGCTGAGTGAAAATTCAAAGTGTTGTCAGTTCCTCTCTGGAGGCTATAGGAGAGAATCCATTTTCTCACCTTTTCCAGCGTCTGGAGGCTGTCTACTTTCTTTGGCCTGGGGCCCCTTCCTCCATTTCAAAAGCTGGCACCCGCAGACCAAAACTTTCTCCCACTGTCTCATTCTGCCCCTTCGTTCTGCCTTCTTTCATTTATAAAGACCCTCGTGATTACATTGGGCCCACCTGGGTCATCCAAAACACGCGCCACATCTCAAGGTCAGCTGATTTGCAACATTAATTCCACCTCTAACCTTAACCTTGCAACACAACATATTCACAGGTTCTGAGAATTAGGATGTGGACATCTTCGAGGCAAGGGATTATTCTGCCTACCATAGTACTTTTTGTTTTAGGGTGTTTTTTTCTTTGTCACTTTTAAATCCTATAAATTAGATGACAATTAGAACCATAAATCTTTTCTTTCTCTCAATACCTCTTAAATTCCCAGCCAGCTCACTGTTCTACTGGGCTACCCCAGAAAACTCACAACACCTCTCTCTCTCTGTCTCTGTCAGGACAAAGATTACAAAACGCTTTATGGAATAATTAATAGGCTTTTTATAAATTGGTAAAACAAAACAAAAAAATGAATGCCAAATGAATGGTTAGTAGAACCAAAATTGCTTTAGCATTTAACTCTGTTTTGTTCTCATAATCATTTCTGAAACTTTTAATATAAGTAATGCATAGTAGAATAATTATAATTACCAGTAAGTGAAAGGAAAATTATAAAGTTAAAATTATTCCTAACCCCACTACAAAGGAAAGCAGTTATCTTTTTTATACACATTCATCCAGACCATATTATCATGACAATATTTCTATGTCAATAATTATACATTTATAATTGTGATGACTAAATATTTCATTATGTAGCTGTACTGTAATTTATAGTGCATATTCTGTGTTTGGGGCTGCTTTCTAAAGATGTGATGAATATCTCTGCCTAAATACCTCTGTGTACTTTATCTTTAAGATAAATTGCTAGAAGGAGAATTGCCAGGTCAAAGATTATGCTCATTTTCTAGTTGTTCTTTATGCATATTGTGTGTTAGCCTTTAAATGAGGTATATTCATGAACTTCTTCATCTGGAAGTAAAGTTTAATTTTGGCCCATAAGGTAAAGTATTGCAATTTTTTAATTGTGTGATTTCGAGAAACTCTGTAACGAAGTGGTAGCATTTTAAACATGATTGCAAGTACTTAGTAAAGAACGTAGTATATAGGAAGTAGTTAGTAAATGTTTTCTGAGTACATGGATGAATGAGCATGTTTGCTCAGAGTTACGTAGAGCCACAAAACGCGATGAGCCTGGACGGCATGAGCAATCCTACACCATGTAGCACCAACATATCCACGAAGTCCCTTAATATTTTTGGTCAAATGACAGATTCTATTGTTTTGGAGCAATGACTCTCAACCTTGGCAGCACACTGAAATTACCTGGGAAGTTTTAAGAAATCCCACAAACTATGCTCCGATTTTTAAAAACTCCCTGGGTGATTCTGCTGTGCAGTCAGTGTTTGGTATTCTACTAGTCAGGCTTCGTCCCAGACCACACCATTAAATGAGAATCTCCAGCAGTAAAACATATGCAAGAGCATTTTCCAAAGCCCCCCAGGTGAACGCCATGTACAGACCGAACTGAAAACTTCCGAAAGAATCTTCTGGATCAATTCTGCAATGCATTCATTTTACAGGTGAGGATAACTGAGATCTGAAGCACTCAATCATCTTCCCTCAAAGTTAAATGGCTGAATAAATTCGTGTTAGAGGTCAGGCCACATTTAGCATAGGGATTCAAAGTACAGAAGAAACCATTTTGAAGGGTAAAGACATTTTTCAAACTACCAGAAATAGATGAAAATATGGCATCATTTAGAATCTTCTAGAAGAACTAGTCAATGATGCATCTTATCTATTTGTTGCTTCTACACTCTCTGGTCAGATTATTTACTGAGTTGTCTTGGCCCGGCTTATACTTTAAGTGATTCTGAGCGGCCTTTGAACTAAGTTTAGGGAGCGCCTTGGGACTATGAGTGCTACACCCCTAAGGTCCCATGACCAGTAATTGGTCCATTAATGTGTTAATGGCTGGAGTTTAACAGAATGAAAACAATAGGAAAAGAGAAGATATATCTTTAGAGGACTGGCTGTTCTGTGCTGGGTTTCCTGTGCGGAAAATCAAACGACTTGCTACTAATTGTTTGTGTGCAAAAGTCTTTGGCAGTGATGCCAACAAAAGCATTGGATAGCGGGTCTGCTCAAAGCAAAACACGTCAAATTATGTATTCAGCAAATCCTTGTTATCAGAACCTTGGTCATGTGAATTACTTGCTTTTTAGTTAGGCTTCAGGAGGCCCTTCCTGTGAACAGAATGTCTGGCCTGCTAAACACAGAGCTGCCAAAACAGAGCCACAGGTGGCCATGACTTGGCAAGTGATAAAACACAAGCCACACTGAAGACAATAAAAAAAGGACAGGATTTTCCATCTGGTTTTTAATACGTATACACAGACCATAGAGTTCCTCAGGAAAAACCGAATTTTATAATTGAACATGACGCCCAATATATATCCTTATGTTATCAAGCCCATACTTAATATTTGGGAATTTTTTATTCAAAGTAACTGATTTAAAAGTCTATATAAAGATGGTATTTTAGCTGAATCCTAAGAAGCTTTTACTTTTTCCTCAATTTCTTATATTTGTAAGGATTCATCGTTGATATTTACATCCACTGTAACCTTGGACAAAATGCATGCAGACATGTGTTCTGAGAATTCGCCAAGTCCACAGTCAAACTTTACCTTCTGTCTCACTCGGCCACGATACACAGCCAATGGGATGCTCACAAGATGTCATTCACCTGACTATGCAGACCTGTGCACTCATGTTTCCCTAATAGCATGTTCATTGTATTTCTTTTTTTTTTTTAAAGATTTACTTATTTATTTATTTGAGAGCGAGGCAGGGGAGGGGCAGAGGGAGATGAAGAGAGAATCTCAAGCAGATTCCCAACTCAGTGTGGAGTCCGATGTAGGATTCAATCTCCAGACCCTGAGATCTTGACCTAAGCAAAAACCAAGAGTGGGATGCTTAACCAATTGAGCCACCCAGGAGCCCCTGTTCATTGTATTTCTTACCAGTCCGATCCTTCACAAGCCTCCTGAGATACTCACGTTAACCCAAAACTGACTACAGCTACCACTTTTCAACTTCACCCTACATGATATTCCATGCACAATCTCACCTAGCACTGTGTATTTCCTCTCCTCTGTAGCCTCCACGTGAATGTATGTAGAATAACAGCATATGACTAAACCCTTACACCTGCATTGCATGTCTATTTGTTCCTCCTGTTCTCTGGGTTATAAACTCTAGCCCCGGAGCTCCAGCCCCAGAGATGCGGTGACTAAAAACCAGGACCAGTGCCAGGCAAAATGCAACCTATTCCACGTTCTGCAACTTTATAGACTAACCAGATGGAACAATTTTAGGGCCCTGTTTTCTCCACCTATAAAATAAAAATAAATTTTTTACAGTGTACTGTTCAGGGTATCTGTTATGACCAAGTAAGGTAATAGAAAGTGAGCATCTTAAAAAGACATGTGATTGAAGTTTTGTGTCATGAAGAATTTCCATATTTTAGAATTAAAATACCTATAAATAAACTTAAAATACAACTAGTCCACATGCAAAAATTCATTCTTCTTCTCTGGCAGATGGTCATCAGTTTCTGCTGGAATACATTTAGTGATGGGAACTCTAGTCTGAAAGCAACTCATTCTGATCTTAATAATGTGTATTTAGCCATGATGGGGGGAGAAAAAGCATCATCTCTATTATAGCTTTATAAATTAACAAAATTTTGCCTTATGATGTTTGGAAAGCAAACAAAGCAACTAGTTTCCTTGTTTCTTTTTGCTTTTTGTCATTGCCAAAAGAAGACAATTTATAATTAGGTCCAAGCCTCCCATTTAAAACAATAATAATAATAATAATAATAGAGTCAGAATGCCAAGTACAAAGACAGTCATTTTCTGTTCTAAAACTTTGATTCCCGGGGCGCCTGGGTGGCTCAGTCGTTAAGCGTCTGCCTTCGGCTCAGGTCATGATCCCAGGGTCCTGGGATGGAGCCCCACATCGGGCTCCCTGCTCCGTGGGGAAGCCTGCTTCTCCCTCTCCCACTCCCCCTGCTTGTGTTTCCTCTCTCACTGTGTCTCTCTCTGTCAAATAAATAAAATCTTAAAATAAATAAATAAATAAATAAATAAAAATAAATAAAACTTTGATTCCCGCACCCTGAAATATTAGATGGTCTATCTTGCAGTGATTTTTAAGTTTACCAAATCTAAGCTTAGGTTGAAAAAAGGTAACAAAAAGGAAACAGTGACAAGAATACTAAGAGGTACTAAGTGGGGTGCCTGGCTGGCTCAGTCAGTAGAGCATGTGATTCTTGATCTTGGGGTCATGAGTTTGAGCCCCACGTTGGGTGTATAGGTGAGTTAAATAAAAATCTTTAAGGAAAAAAACCCAGGTATTAAGATACTAAAAGCCAAATGGAATTCTTACATAATTATGGCTATCAAAGACAACTAGTATTATGGTCAATAGCATATGAAAATGTGCTCAACACATTAATTATCAGAGAAATGCCAGTTAAAACTACAATAACATATTGATACACACAACAGATTGTTTAACAAGAAAATAACAATACAAAGTCATAGTGAAAGTATGGAGTGACTGACATTCTTACACATGGCTGATGGGAATGTCAATTGGTACAAACACTTTGAAATATTATTTGGCTACATAGTGAAACTAAAAATACGTATGACCCAACAAGTCTGGACCTGGGAATGTACTCAACAATAATGAGTTTTTATATCTACCAAAAGACATGTACAAACATATAGATAGAATCTTTACTCATAATTGTCCAAAACTGAGTTCAACTCAAATGTCCATCTATGGTAGAATGGATAAATAAATTGTGTAGTATTCACTCTGCTCAGTAATAAAAAAACAACAAACCATTGCTACATGTAACAATTTAAATGAATAAAATGGACATAATGTTCAGCACAATAAGACTCAAAAGAGGAAATGGTGTATGACTCCATTTATATGAAGTTCAAGAACAAGAAAAATTAACTCACGATGATAAGGGTTATAATAATGGTTACCTTTGTGGGTTGACATGAGGAGGGGTGTAAGGGAGGCTCCTGAGGTGCTGAAGATATTCTGTATCTTGATCTATGTGGTGCTTGCATGGGCATCTACATTTATAAAATTTAATTGAGGGGCACCTGGGTGGCTCCGTTGTTAAGCGTCTGCCTTTGGCTCAGGTCATGATCCCGGGGTCCTGGGATCGAGCCCCGCATCGGGCTCCGTGCTCCTCCGGAAGCCTGCTTCTCCCTCTCCCCCTCCCCCTGCTTGTGTTCCCTCTCTCACTGTGTCTTTTTCTGTCAAATAAATAAATAAATAAAATCTTTTTAAAAAATAAAAAAATAAAATAAAATTTAATTGATTTGTATATTTAAGAATCATGCACAGAAAAAATACTACCAGTAGAGGCTTATAGCTTTACAAAATTCTATTCTAAAATATAACTCATCTTTCTTTTTCCATCTCAGTCTCTTTAGAATATAGCAAAACAATATTGAATGTAATACAGTCCATTTTGAAAGAGTTGCCAAGAGTTTAATTTGAATTAATTATTGTGTTTGCAGAAGAAAAGCTGCTCTATAATTGTATATCTTGACAGGAAGAAAGTATATTTAGCACTTCTGAATGTCTTTCTGTTTACTTAGCATAAGAGCTTATTAAAGTGAGTTGCAGAATTTCTCATTGATGAAAGGATTCTTTAAAAATAAGTGTATCTTAAGTAGCAGTTACTTTATTCTCTACAAAGGCAAATTAGGTATGACCTGGGTCAACAAGTGGATTTCACTGAGAAGGACTGCCTTTTAATGTGAGGACTTCTACAGCAAATTTAAATTAAAATGAGTTGTACCACATAACTCTTGAAAAATGGAATTTGACAAAGAAAGCAGTCACTTAGAAAAACATTCTATTAATATATACCTAAGTATTATGAACTCAAGGACCTAAAATTTCTAGTATCTACTTCCCTGAGGCAAACACTTGGGGGACTGGGGAGAGGAGTGGTTCCTCCCACCCATGACCTCCCTTCTTGGCAGCTACCCATGCGCCTGAGTGCACTCAATCCTTGTGCTTATTCAATACTGTTCTCACAGTACCTACCTCCCTTCGAGAGGAGTGTGAATATAAAAGTAATCTTACTCTTCTGTTGTTCATAAGATACAAAAAATTAAAGCATAATAGAGAAGACCAACTACCTAAAACATCTAATACTTTAAAAAAATAAGTCACACACACACACACACACACACACACATGCACGCACAACTAGAGGGGAAAGAGACAGAAAAAAACTCTGATCTCTCCTGTGAGAACTTTTTTTTAATTGAATGGAGAGAGAAATTACTCAAAGGAAGGATGAGAGATCCATTACAGAAATGAATGTCAAAGGCTTACACCTTTTATTATGTCATTATGACATTACCTGAATGGGACATAAAAGAGCAAGGGGACAATTTCTGAGGAAGGCACAGAAACCCCACTCCATGGGACAGCAGGTAACCTTGGTCCTGTCTTTTACAGAGGGCTAAGGTCCACCCAAGAGCAAGTTTTAGGGATCTCCACTGATACCTACCTTCCTCTTAAAGCCCTACCCACCATATCCCCATTCTATGCTTGGGTTGGTTTTGTTTTTCATTTGGAAGATATGCTCTAAGATGCAAGGAAAATGATATGTCTCTTTGTAATGTAATGTAATGTAAATGTAAATGTAAATACATTTACATTACATTCAATAAACTTCTACAATATGCAAAGCACTATGACAGGTCCAGAGGAAGAAAGGCTGCAAAAGGGAAATAAAGACATATTCGTTGAAAGGTTGACTTCAAATTGCTTAAAAACCTGTAGAGGGAATGGGGGATGTACTGACATTTGAAACCAAGAGAAAAACATGAATACAATCAAGGAAGGAAAAGAGAGAAAGGATACCCAAAATGCATCAAATCTAGAACAATTAAACTTTGCTTTTCCATTGGAAATAAGGGTGTTTTCCTGTATAAGGGTGTATTTCTGTAGTAATAGAGTAAGTCCCAAATTTTATTACTTGGGTTTGATATTATCCCTGATCTTTAAGAGCAATGAAAAAAAAAAAGAAGGATTAAGGATTATTTGGTTGAAAATTCAGACTTTGGTTTCTGTTACAGCTTTTACATGCTATGGCTTTTGATGTGTCTGGTAATTGAAACAGAAGTAAATTATTAAAGTAAAATAGGCTCAGCCCTCCACTGGAGTTCTATTAATAAAAAATGGAGGTCTGAAACCATAGTAACAAAATGCTCAACAGTAATAATTTATTTGACTTAATAAGTTCTCTCATATCTACAAATGCAAATGAGAGAAATAAAAATATGAAAATAAAAATACTTTCCTTCAAAATACTTAATTATTTATAACCAAAATAAATAGAAATTTATACCCAAGAAAAATACAATTAATTTATTTCAAGATATTAAATTATTTATAACAATTATTCTGATTCCTTCTAAAAAGAATCTCTTGAACATAATCCCATGGACTAAATTTTAAAAAGAAAGAGAAACAGGTTATTAGGTAGTATTTAATGAAATGTTGCTCCATGCTTCTCTTGAGATCTAGTAGCTAAAACTAATAAAGACATAGGTAACAGACATATCAACTTAAGTTGTTCCATTAAGCTACCTAGGTAAATGGGTAAATAATACATGTCACTAAAATGGTTACTCTGCTATTATAATAAGAGAAAAAAGAATAATGAAGGGATTATAGAATTTTTTTGTTGACTGGACCTTAGAAATTATTTAATAAGTCCTTGTTTTAAAAAAGGGAATGGAGTAGGAGGTAGTCACATTAAGGATATGTTTATCAGGAACAAACAAAAACATATTTTAACGTATTTTAACTCTCCTTGAAATCGGATGAATTTGATTCAGAATCCAACCCTGCAACTGCAAAGTTCTTTAAAAAGCCATTTAACCTGTCTGGGCTTCAGGTTATAGGTAAAAAGATATTTAACCACCTCTAGAACGGTCAGTCTCATAGGATAGTCAGCTTAGATAGGATACTCTATTGGAAGATGATTTATAATCTGCATCGCTTTCCTCCAATATTGGTTATGATGTTGAAGCCCCATGTCATGAAGCTATTGAAGAGGCAAAACCAGGGCTGGAAAGACAAGTTTATTCACTCTCACTTCTATAGGTTTGGCTTGGGCGTGGCACGGCTTGGATCCCTGGGGCTTCTTATGGGGCCACGTGGCCCCAGAGTGCTCACAGCTTATGGGCTAGTCTGTTTTGGCTATAATTGCCCTTTCCCCACAGTGTACTGTACAAATAAAAATGCTTCCTCCTTGTGAAGTTCCAGAACAAAATTAGAGAGCAATACGTTTTTAATATGGGCCCCTCCCACAGCCTCCCTAATGGTCCTTCCCGGTCATCAGGACTTGATGCTTTGAGGTAGAACACCCACAGAGTTCTGGGAAGGCAGTTGTACCGGCCGGAGGCAGACATACAGTACACACTGGAGCCAGGGAGGGCCTCCTGAAGGTCATAGAAATGTCCTTCCACCTAGTGCTGTGGCGATTGGTTAGTGATGCTGTTATCTGAATTATGGACACAAGTTTCAATTTTCCTTGGAAGTTTTAATATGGACAGTACAATTTACTGTACATTTGTCTGTACAGTAAAATGCCAGTGTGCTTTGAGGCAGATTAAACCAGCCAAAGATTTTCTGCCCAAGTTAAAAATACCATAAAATCAGTGAGAAGGTTAGATTCATGACAGAAGTCTTTGGAGCCCTGGAGTCACCAGTAGCAGAGGCCAGTCCTCTGGAATTACAAACTGTGTTCAGCCGCACTTGGTGAAGAGGTGAACAGCTCCACCTTTTCCCCTGGGGGATACAGGTAACTTTCTCAAATAAAAACAGAAAGTAAGTTCCATAAAATCTCTCTTCATGGAGTAAAGATGGCTGATCTTGGAGGACATACTCATTCAAAGAGACATCAAAAATCCCTCCAGTGCCAAGTGATTGAGACCAAAAATACCTTAAGGGCATTTCAAAAGAATGTAGAGTGTCAGAGGGAAATAGTTAATGATCTTGGAGAAGATGTCCAGCTTCAGGAAAGCCTAAAGCTGTGTGCCCAGGAAGATGCTAAATGGTCAGGAGTGGCAGAGCTGAAGGAACAGAAAGAAATGTTTGAAAACGTCAACACATAAGGAGACAGGTTGGGAATGATAAAGAGAGTCAGTTAAATTCCAGGACGGAATCTGTCCTGAACGTGATAAACTGGCTTGCTCTCTTTATAAAAGATTACATGCTGATGGCAACAGAAAATTAAAAGAAAGGGTGAATCAGAAAATGGAGGCCAAGATGATCAGTCAGGTGTCTCCCTGAAGAAATTCACTGACGAAGTTAACTTAAATGTTACCTTTAAAACTTTCAAGAGGAGGGGTGCCTGGGTGGCTCAGTAGGTTAAGCGGCCAACTCTTGACTCTTGATTTCGACTCAGGTCATGATTTTAGGGTCCTGAGAAGGAGCCCCCTGTGGATGAGCCCTGGGCTCAGTAGGGAGTTTGCTTAAGGAATTTTCCTCTCTCTCCCTCTGCCCCCCCCCACTTGTGAGCGCATGCGCACACGCTCTCTCTCTAAAATAAACAAATCTTTAAAAAAAACAAAAAACTTACAAGAGGAAAACAGGAATATTTGTAAAGTACACGAGGAAAATCAAATGCATGAAATACCTATAGTTCAACTCAAAAGTCTCCAACCAGAGCGGTGTGAAAATTCACAAAGTGAGGTTCAAAGGCTTCAGCTGAAACCCCAGACACCTCCGAACCATATCCAGGACATCTGTGAAATGCAACTGCATAGAAAAATCAATGGGGGAGAGAATTTAGTGCTTAGAAATAGAGGAGAAACTTCGCAAAGGGTAGAAAAACATCAGCCCTAAGCACCAAACCCTTACCTCCTACTGGAAGATGGCCAAATACCTGGAGGGGTATTTGGAGAAAAATGGAAAGCACCATTCTTCCCGTCTAAGGTGGATTAGCTCCATGAGAAAAATAGCTCAAGAAAGTTGGTTGGCAGTTCTGTTGACTGAGATAAAGCTCAAGGGATCTAAGGAAAGAAAATTTTCACGACAGGCAAAAATGGACTGATTGGAATTTTAAATCCAGCCTTTTCAAAGGGACGCTGAAGCATCTGCTATTCACATGAGGCCCAGGGCAGAGACCCAACACGGTCAGACATGTTTGCATCCTCAAGTCCCCAGGGAGCAAGAGGGGTGGACTGTAAGGGCCCCGGATGGAGGATAATGTTCAGGTTTGAGTCAGGTTTATAACAGGGACCCCACCCCCAACATCCACAAGCACAGTAGGATACTGGATGTGTTTTCTGTTTAAATTCATGCTCAGTGGTGCCGTTTTAGTTCAGTTTATTTAATTGATGCTACATTTGCTCTCATTGAAGTTTTATATAATTATTTTAAGATTGTGTTTCCAGAATATAAATGGCTTTAATGTAATTCTTAACAATATGTCATTCCCAGTTCATCAGATCCTCTAGAATTAGACTTGTGAGTATTGTATTTTAATTAATTAGTTCACTATTAACTTAAAACATAACTGAAGTATGGCATGACCTGGTAGAGACGATTGAAACATGAAAAACATTTTTATATGCAATGAGGTGTGACAAGAAGTCTATACAAGTAACCTCACATTTATTTCAATAAATGCTGAGTGATTTGTAGAAACAAAACAACACAAAACTAAACAATGATATGGTTCTAACATTCCTTGCTAACTTACTCATTTTTTAATTTGTTTAGCCCTAAATTCATAGGTTAATTTGGGGGAGTTGACATTTAATAAGCATTTATTTCTTTATTTTTCCTTTGTTATGTTGTTTATAATACTCACTGCACTTGAAACATTTTTAAATTGTATACAGCCAAAACAAAGTTTCCTTATAAACCTCCAGTTTTAGTTTTTAGTTTTTTTTACTTGAAAAGAGACTCTTCTAGGAATTTTCTGTAATTTCTCTCTTTGGTATTTTTATGGTTTCAAATTTGTACATTTAAAAGTTAGAAATTTAGGGACACCTGGGTGGCTCAGTTGGTTAAGGGTCTGGGGATCGAGCCCTGCATCTGGCTCCCCGCTCAGCGGGAAGCCTGCTTCTCTCTCTCTCCCTCTGCTGCTCCCCCTGCTTGTGCTCACTCTCTCTCTCCCTCTCTCCCTCTCTCTCTCTCTGACAAATAAATAAATAAGATCTATTTTTAAAAAAGAAAGAAGTTTAGGGGCACTTGGGTGGCTCAGGCAGTTGAGCATCCAACTCTTGATTTTGGCTCAGGTCATGATCTTGGGGTCCTGGACTTGAGCCCCACATAGGGCTCCGCACTCAGCAAGGAGTCTGCTTGAGGATTCTCTCTCCCCTCTGCCCCTCCCCGCACACATGTGCACTCTCTCTCAAATAAATAAATCTTTGTGCTATGGTGAGCGCTGTGAATTGTGTAAGACTGTCGAATCACAGACCTGTACCTCTGAAACAAATAATATATTATATGTTTAAAAAAAAAGACGATAGCAGGAAGAGAAGAATGAAGGCAGGGAAATCGGAGTGGGAGATGAACCATGAGAGACTATGGACTCTGAGAAACAAACTAAGGGTTCTAGAAGGGAGGGGGGTGGAGGGATGGGTTAGCCTGGTGATGGGTATTAAAGAGGGCACGTTCTGCATGGAGCACTGGGTGTTATACGCAAACAATGAATCATGGAACACTACATCAAAAACTAATGATGTAATGTATGGTGATTAACATAACATAATAAGAAAAAAAGAAAATATGCAATATAATTTAAAAATAAAAATAAAAAGAGTTAGAAGTTTAAAATTTTATGTCAGTAAATAATTAGAAATATGGTATCCTTTTTCCTATATCACTGCCAGTTTTTAAATACAATTTATAAAACAATTTATGTTCTCTAATTATTTAAAATGTCACCTTTATTGGCTATTAAATCCCCATATGTATTCAGCTGTATTGCCACTATTTTATAACAGTGATTATAAGGATTTTAAAAACTAATAGGGATAGTGAAAATTTACTCTTTTTTTCTAGTTTCTTGAACATTTTATCTTTCAGGTGAATCTAGTGACATTTCATCAAGTTCTCCTCCATACCCAAGAATGAAAAAAAATTATAGATTAATTTAAGAGAATTAACCTTTCCTTAATGTCTTCATATCTGAGAAAAAGCATACTTTCATATCTACTTATGCTGTCATTCATACATTAGAGATTTGCCACCCAGGTATTGCATACTTATTTTTAGGTTTGTTTGTAGGCCCTTTAACTTGCTATAATTATGAGTATATGGTATTTTGAGATATTAATCTTTGTTTTCTTCATTCCCCATTTTTTCTTTAATTAGGTACTGAATAAAATGCCTTAGGGAAGGAATACTATAGGAAGATAAACCAAAAATATGCAGAACATTCTTGCTTTTTATTTGCAAAATCACAAGCCCTAAAGGAGAGTGATGTTTTGGAGACTGGAGAAAATATCTTGGCAAAAAAAAGGGGAGGATAAAAGTAGGATTTATGAGGGTTAATCAGGATTCTATTGGTTGCAAGCCACAGAAGCTGGTGGAGGGGGCTCCAGCTGTAATCATATGCAAACCCTAAATATATGCATACATCCCACCCAGACTCCACAAGAATCTGAAGAAAAGACAAGTGAGGTAGGGCTGGATCTTCCAATATTCATGCTTCTTCCAGCCTTATTTGAGACCCTAGAAACTTGCTGCAACAGAAGGCATGGGGACCCAATGAGCCATGGTGGCCAACACCATGTCTGCCACAGGGGATAAGCAGAAGAGCAGAGCTCTGCCCCCTGTCATTCTCACTTCCCTGTAGCATATGCAGTCTCTCCAAGAGCCCACACAATCTAAAAGTGCCCCAACACACTCACACAACAAAAGTCATTTTCTTACAACTAGGTCATGTTTCCTCAGTGAGCTTTACCCTTCTTGTCATTTTGTGAAGTCATTTCGAATTCATCTCCTGATTTTGTTATTTTCAGGTGAGAAATCAGTTTATGTCAGTGGCTACTGTTTTTATGGAATTCTCTGTGTCACTCAAAATCCATACACATATGTGTTTTCTCTTGCACTGTTGCCTTGACCCCATCCAAATTTCACTAGATTTGGGTTATCTGTTTCATAGTTTGAGACAGAATTTTGGTTGCTTCCAGGTTTGATTTTTTAAAATTTTTGCTTTTATACACTTTTAATGTCAAATATACCAGGCATAAACAAAAGTAAATAAACCGTAAGTGTACGGTCACATTTAGGTACAAAGTGACTCCCTCTCTCACAGCACTGTGTCCAACAAAAATAACAACAGCACCCCCAAAAACCCCACTTACCTGCCATACCTTGCAGCCCAAGACACATAACCACCTGAGATTTTGTTATATGGATATGAATCCAGAGTGAGTCCAAGGTCCTCTTCTTTTTTCCTTTAGTTTAAAAATCAACATGTAATTTATATACAATGCAATTTACCCTTTAACTATCCAGTTCTGTGAGTGTTGACAAAACTATACCTGCATGAACTCACCACCACAATCAAGGTATAGAACAGTTCTGTCAAACCCCAAAGTAACCTCTTTTCCTTTAACATCAATCCACTCCCCACTCCCCACTCCCCACCTCTGTTCCCTGTTCCAATACTATGGCTACTCCACGAATGTCATATAAATGGAATCTAACAGTATGTTGCCTTTGCATCTGATTTCTTCCACCTCATATAATGCATTTTGAGTTACCTATTTTGTTGCATGAATCAGCTCTTCACCCTTTTTATTGCTGAGCAGTATTCCATTGTATGAGTGTACCACATTTACTTTTGTCTTCACCAGTGGAAGGACATAGGATTTTTTCCAGGTCTAGTGATTCCAAACAAAGCTATTATAGACATGTGCCTACTGGCTTTTGTATAGATGTAAGTTTTCATTCCACTTGAGTAATGCCAAGTTGGATTCCTGGGTCATAAGGTAAGTAAATGTTTTTCTTTATGAGAAACTGCCAAATGGGTCTCCAAACTAGCTGTGCCATTTCACACTTGTATCATTAATATATGAAAGTTTCAGTTGTTCTGCATCCTTTTTTTTTAAAAAAGATTTTATTTATTTGAGAGAGAGAGAGCACCAGCAGGGTGGAGGGGCAGAGGGAGAGGGAGAAGCAGGCTCCCCACTGATCAGGGAGCCTGAAGTGGGATTGATCCCAGGACCTCGAGATCATGACCTGAGCCGAAGGCCAGACGCTTAACCGACTGAGCTACCCAGGCACCCTCTGCATCCTTGCCAGTACTTGGAGTTGTTACTTTATTTAAAAAGATATGTAGTGATATATCCATGTGGTTTGTCAGATGAGTAAGGATGTTGAGCATCTTTTCACATGCTTCTCTGCTATCTGCATGTCTTCTCTGGTGAAGTGGTTTGTCCTAACCTTTTGCCATTAAAAAAAATTGTTGTTATTTGTTTCTTTATGTGTTGAGTTGTTTATGCATTATTTGCCTACAAGCATTTTATCAGGTGTGTGATTGGCAAATATTTCCTCCAACTCTTATGGCTTTAGTTTTCAATTTCTTAAGTGTCTTCATTTATTCAGAACATTTATAACAGAGTAGAAATTTTAAATTTTGACAGTCCAATTTATTAAATAGATAGATGATAGATAGATAGATAGACAGATAGATGATAGTATTTTTGGCATTGTATCTGAGAAATCATTGCCTTACTGAAATTCACAAAGTTATTTCTATATGTTTTTGTTTAGAAGTTTATAAATTAGGTTTACACTTAATTCTATCACTCATTTTGAGTTAATATTGTATATGTTGAAAGTATGCAGTGTTTAGAAAAATGGCTCTCACATACTAATCACCATGTGAGTATTTGTAAGGATAAAAAGCTAGAGTCATTTCCCCCAAGAGAGTCCAGGCTCTGTCTCCTTTCTTAACTTCACAACCTGAGATTAAAGGAGTCTTTTCCCATAACTGTAACCTAAAAAATTCACAAGTAGGACTTTGATTATTTTGCCTGGTTGCATGCCCCCTCCTGTGGCACAGAAGGAAGATGCTAAGAAGGAAACTCCATACAGAATCACAAAGTTGCTCTGGAAACGGGTTACAGGAGGAACAAATTAATACACAAATACACATGTGCTTTTCATTTTCCAACAGAGGATGAGGGATGTAGCAAGCAGGAAAAAGCTGTCATTGTCCACTTTTGCCCCTCAGATTTAATTCAGTGGAGTTTCCTTCCAAGCATTGACTGAGGTAATCAAATTAGCCCCAGTGAAAGCTCAGAGAAAAAGTTAGAATTTAGGTAATCTATAAATTGTAAGATAAGTAAATAAATATTTAAGAATTCAAAAAAAACTTAACCCCCTTATTACTACTAAAGTAAACATATTTATAGTAAGTAAACACATCCATAAGCATTAATTACCAGAAATATGACCTTACCGCAGTTTATAAATAACATTTTATGTCTGCTCTTTTTTTATATTGAAATATATTTGACATATAACTGTGTAAGATCAAAGATGCTCAACATGTTGATCTGATACATTTATGTATTATAATGTGATCAGGTATCCCATCTTAAGGATTTCCAATGTTCCTCAATCCAATAAATGCCATCAACCTTATTTCACCAGTTTGTATATGAATATGGACAAAGAAGGAAACATTTGACTTTTGAATCATATTTTAATGGGACTTCAATTTTTTGTTGCCCTTATAAATTTATCTTCGAACCTAAGATCAGCTGTCCATACCTGGATCATTTCAACTGTTTTGATAAATTAATTTCTTTATCATCATTTTTGTGCGTTGTTGTCCCAAATCAACATTATATTTTAACACATTAGAAAATCTAAAAAAAAAAAAATTGAAGTATTCCATGCTGTGTACTTTGGAAAGCGAATAATTCTGAATAATTCTCTTGACTTTATTCCTTCCCAAATCCAGGTTGTTTAAATTATATACATTAATAAATTATATAGGACAATTAATTGATTAATGGACCAAAACTACTAGGATTAGCTTGTTCTGGAAGGAGAACACACCTTCCAGAATGATTGGTGAAAGTAGTATCAGGACCAGAACAAAGGCTACGGGAGATATAACTTCCAGGGGGCGCAAAACAAGAGGAGAAGCAGTAAGTTTGGACTTCATGCCAGCAGCCTGGGTACCACACCTGGAGGACGGCTCCTGGGTGCCACTTCCCAAACCAGGGGCTGTTTGCTGCCATGCAGATCTGGCATGTGTCTACCTGGGTCTGGCTGCCAGGCTGTCCGCTGACAAACACCCTAGTGTGAAGCACAGCGTGGGATGGCACTGGCTCATCCTCAATTTCCTGTACGTGTATGAACCTGGAGCAAGAGAGAGCTGATAGAAAACATAGACTTTGGGGATTGAGGGGAGAAATACTGAAGAGAACCTTCCCCAGCCTCTCACTTCTTATATCTCCTGGCCAAATATGTCAAATGCCATGTTGACAGGAGACAAGACAGGAGGACGATGGGCAAGCAGCATCGTACAAGCAAACTAAAAGTAAGTCATACATACAACAGACTTTATCAAGATGTTGATCTTTGGCATGAAAGGCATAGCTTGTAAATCTGCCAAAATCACCCCATTTTACAAAAATTAGTCTCTGACTTTTTGCCCAAAATGCTTGTTAATAGAAACAAAAGAAACAGCCAGCCAAATAGGGAATCGATCAATCAGGCAACACTTGTTGCATACTTACTCAGGGCCAGTTAAATAGATTATTTCATTAAAGCTCACAACAGTATAATGACATGGGTCATAGTAAATACTAAACCAAGCTGAGGAAATGAAATTGTTGACTTTGGATAACTTGCCCTGAATTTGAACTTGGTCATCTTCCTCCAAGTCCCATATTAATGAGCACACATGTTACCCCTTTCAGTGCTGCCCCCCAGAGTATGAGGACTGAGATGCTTTCATAGTAACAAAGCACCCTCCAGGAAAGTACATGATTTGAGAAGATTCAACAAAGACCACCTTAGAAAGAGTTGATTGTTGAAGGGAGGAAATTCTCTTTAATTTTCCTACACCTCGTGAAGCTTACCCTTGGCAAAAGAAATAGGGTCATCTCTTCCTTTTAGTATTAATCCATCTGCAGTGTGAATATCTGAGAAATGTCTGAATTTGTGTCAAAGCAGCACACAACATAACACAAGAAATTATTTTCCAGCTCATACTTGCAGTTGCCAAAAAAGTCCTTTTTGGTTATCATGCATTTTCAGCCTATGGTATAGTACCAGGAACATAGGGACTCTTCACAGAAATATTTCCAATATTCACCTAAGTATAAACTCCGGGTAACTCACATAAGTTTTTAATCTCTAAAGTTGAATGGGACTTTATACGTTATTATTATATTTGCACACTTTTGGGAGAGAATAGAAAGTTAGTACCAATTATACATTAGCTAAAGTACAAAAATATAAGAATTGAAACAGCATAGAAATGATTAGAATGAAGCATGAAATGATTAACCAATTTGTTCAATATCCTGCATTCATTTTAAATATATCTGGCTTGATGGCTTCAATTCCCCATAGATATCTTTTGGTAAATAAATGCTGAATAGCATATTTATATAATTTCCATATTGCTAGACTTGGGAATTTTCTCCAGTGCCCTCCTGCTCTTCATATAGGTTATTTATCATTACCAAGGGTAGTTGAGTCTATAGTTCTTTCATAAATTAATGTTTTCATTAATGTGTGTAGTGAAAGTCTAAAAAATTAAGCTGTTAGCACATGCGCCAAAAAACCTGTGAAAATGGCAAATTTTTTATTATTCATGATAATAAGGCTCTCCTCTCTTTTTCCTATGGCTCTCCCCACTCCTGTGAAATTTTATTCTCTTTTTTTTTTTTTAAAGATTTTATTTATTTATTTGAGACAGAGAGAATGAGAGACAGAGAGCATGAGAGGGAGGAGGGTCAGAGGGAGAAGCAGACTCCCTGCCGAGCAAGGAGCCCGATGCGGGACTCGATCCCGGGAGTACAGGATCATGACCTGAGCCGAAGGCAGTCGCTTAACCAACTGAGCCACCCAGGCGCCCCAAATTTTATTCTCTTTAACAGACCAGCCTATACCAGTTTGTCTATCGTCAAGAGGTGATGTTGTGATATCATAGAAGTTTCTGGATACCTAAAGGACAGACTCCGTTGCTGAGATTTTCAAACTCCATGAAGTTTGGAATGGGTGGTTCCTTGTAATATCAACAACTCAAATTGTGTTCTGGGTTCTAAAACAAGAAAACATTTTAGAAAAGCATAATAATGACAATAAAGATTTTGTGTGCTATTTTTAAAAAATTATCAACTCACTAATTCATTTTGCCATGAATACATTCAACAGTATTAACTAAGCACCTGTTAAGAACCTGTCTTAAAATAAATAAATAAATAACTTGTCTTCCTGCTAGAGGTTCAAATAAAAAGGCAAAAAGATGACTAAAATGCAGTCTTGTTCTCAGGGAAGTCTAGAAGAAACCACACAACCAACATGACAATGGTGCCATGAGCTCCGTATCAGGAGTATGCATATGGAACACGAGAGGCACAAACTAGTAGAGTCCAAAATCTTCCAGGGCCAGCAGAATGAAAAACATCATGAAAGCCTTCAAAAAAAAGGGGGAAATGTTAAAAATGTGAAAGGGTAAAGACCTACGGCATGGGGACTTCTGGTGTGGAGGAAACCTGAGGGGTCATCTCAGAGGGTAACCGTGTGGGGCCTATGGGTGGCGCCGTGAGTGGTTCAGTATGGCAGGGGATGCAGCTGAAGAGTTGGAGACCAAATCAGGAAAGGCCTGACATTCCATGCCGGGAGTGTGATATTATCCTCTGAGGAGTGATCTGATACATAATTTGATGTGTCACTATTTCTCTGGGGAACCTCAACTAATACGAATGGGAAACCACCAAAAGGTTAAAACTGGGGAGTAATGTGATCAGTTGTACACTGTGGAGAGTAATGTCAGTGGAAGTTCATTCTTTTGTTAATTTTGTAAAAAGTATGTGCGTGTGTGCACATGCGCGTGCGGGTACCTACTCTGTATTAGGTACTGGGAGGGCATTAAGGTTACAAACATAAAAAAAAAAAGTAAACACAACCTTGCCTCCTTAATGAGTTAAAGTACTTACAATATTCATTTGTTAGAAGGGAGATCAAGTAAGAGATTATTGAAAAACCCCATCAAGGAATAATGGGAGCAGAAATGACAGCTTGCTATAAGATGGGTTAGGGAGATATCACTAGCAAGACCTTAACAAAACAAATGAATGTAGGGTAGGGGTGATTTAAGAGTGAAAAATAAGGGCGCCTGGGTGGCTCAGTTGGTTGAGCGACTGCCTTCGGCTCAGGTCATGATCCTGGAGTCCCTGGATCGAGTCCCACATCGGGCTCCCTGCTCGGCGAGGAGCCTGCTTCTCCCTCTAACCCTCCCCCCTCTCATGTACTTTCTCGCTCTCTCAAATAAATAAATAAATCTTTAAAAAAAAAAAAAAAGAGTGAAAAATAAGTGGAAGATGATTCCCAGGTTTCTGTCTTGAGAATAGCACAGAAATAGCCTTCAGAGTGGGACACCAAGCAATTCATCTCAAAGAGCTAAACTATACGGTACACAGATCTAGGTGCTTCATGAGTTTATTCGATTAGTAAAGGAATCCTATGGAGGAGATATTATTATCCTTCTGACTCTTCTGCAGATAAGGAGACTGACAATGGAGAAGGTTAAATGTCTAAACTGACACATCTTGCATGTGGCAGAGCTGAATACAAACTCAGATAGGACTGAAGCCAGCCCACATCCTTTCCCAGCCACGTGACCAGATGAGCGAGGAAACAGAAAGATACAGAGCTAGCAGTTCCTTTAAAAAGTAATTTTTTACAGCACAGCGCCTTCATTTAGACTTTTACATGAATCTGCAGATCACCAGAGACAGTTTCCCTGTTTGATTCTTCTGGCATGTGAGTTTAGCATGATAAATTAACCAATCTTCTGAAAGTCATAACCAACACATACTTCCTGATTGACTGATTTATTGAATTAGAGAGGTTTTCTCTTATTGAACTACTTGTAAATCATTAACCCAACACTTCCTTTGCACCCTTTCAGCCACTGCAAAATGATTTCCATTAGGTATATTCACTGATGGTGTGAATGTACTTGGTTCTGATTTACACATGGTAATCCTGTTCCAGCAATAATCTAGGTATTTAACATACAGGTGCTCTCACTGTACTTTTGAACATTATCTTAAGGCATCATAAAGATATGCTGTGCCACTTTTTTTTTTTAAGATTTTATTTATTTATTTGACAGAGACACAGCAAGAGAGGGAACACAAGCAGGGGGAGTGGGAGAGGGAGAAGCAGGTCTCCCACGGAGCAGGGAGCCCAATGCGGGGCTCGATCCCAGGACCCCGGGATCACGACCTGAGCCAAAGGCAGATGCTCAACGACTGACCACCCAGGCGCCCCGCCACTTTTTTTTTTCAACTGCAAAAACAGTTCTTCAAATCCAAATGATAGCCAATATTTATGTAGTACTTGTTGTATGTCAAGTACCCTTATATGTCCTTCATAGATACTGCTCATCTATTCTTGACAATGGCCTTATGAGATTATGATTATGATTATGATCTCCACCTTACAGATGGGAAACTGAGACATTAGGTAACTTCAAGGTCACAGGGCTAGAGAGCAGGCAGCAGAGCCAGAAGTAGACCCAGAGTCCAGAGTCAGCTCCTAACACTGCACTGCCTCTCATATAAAAGATTTTCATCTTTCAACCCTCAGCCTCCCACTTCCAGAATCAGTTGTATTCTTTCTCAGGTGATAGTAATAAGCAAGAGTGATGGAATTCTAGGCTAGAATTCTGAGTCGCTGCAGTCTATACAGTACAGATTTGAAGAAGCCTGAATCACCTGGATCATTTTCTTTCCCTGCCTTATAAATCCAGGAACTGACACCTTGAGTGGACTTCATGGCCCACCTTCGGCTCTGGAAGTAAAGCCAGGACTGAATTCCCTACTGCGCAGAGAGGGCAGTGCAAGAGCGTCTGAAACTAACCAGTAATTAACCAGGGCTCAGAAGAGAAAGGTAACAGGGCTGAGAACACACATCTCAGGAATCAGGGACCTTGCCAATAATTTACCTGCCACATCATTAATGGGGACTTTGCACTTTTTATTGCAAGATTGAGACAGAGGAAAAAGCAAAAGGTTTGGATTTAGACAAGCCTAAGGGTTTGGGCGTGGCCCTGCCGTTTGCTTGGTGAGTGACCCCACAGAACACATCTAATCTCCCCGAGTCTCTGTTTTCTCATTTGTAAAGAAGAGACTAAAACTATTTTATTATGTTATATGAGCTATAACTATGTAAACCATAAAAGCACTAATCAAAGACAAGATGTTATCATTATAGCTAAGCAACCAGAGGTGATTATCCTTGGTTGTTATGCACATGATCCAATGGGCTGCACCATTCTAAATATGGACTACTGGGTCACAACTTTTTCTTTTTAATGGGATAGGCCATATTTCATTAGTATTTATATGCATAGCAATACCTTTTAAATATACATTATATATATTATTTAAAAAATTTTTGTTTGTATTCTGCTTTCCAAAATACCTTATTTGGATAATTTGGTTTCTCCGTTTTGTATCTCTCCTTAGTATCTTGACCATATCGATGGTACCTAATGAACTCTTTTTCTGCGAGATGTGAAGAATCTGGATACTGGAAAAGAGGGGATACAGAAAGAGAGGAAATATTTTTGATGGGAAAATCCTCACATAAAGCTTGTTTGTTACAAAAGGGTTTAAATCATTTTTCCCTAGCCACTTATTATTGGGGGTCAGGGGTGTGCGTGTGTGTGGGTGTGTGCACGAGCGTGTGTATGTTCTTAGAAAAACTATGATCTTAAAACCTCTTTCTGAATTACCTTATAAAAATCATAATCATTGAATATTACATAAGAAAACAACAGTGAGGAAAATAATCCATGTATCATCTTTTGTCAAAAGAGATCATCCAAATTTTTAAGAAATAGACCTATAGAAGTTTTACACTAGAAATTGAGTCTACAGTTCAGGAAGCAGGTATTCTTTGGTTTTGTTTAAAGAAGAAGGAAATTATTGCAATTATAACTTCCAAGTTTCTATTTCTTCTGAAGAACATATTTTTAATGGCAAAGGCCCAGCATTCTGAAAAAGATTTTATTGTCTCAGAGAAAAATAATTTCCAGGTAAAATCTAGATACAGGTAACAATGTTAGTGAAAAATTATTACAAACTGACCTCTTTTAAGGGGTTTGGGACTCCAAATAACAGCTCTGAATAGAGAATAAAAAGGTCTGGAAGGAAATACAGCAAGTTCAAGATAATAGCTGCCTTGAAAAGTAGGCAGGAAAGGAAGTAAGTCCAGAGGTGGTGGTTAAACTTAATCTGCAAAGGAGAAGTTTCATTTATATTAATTCAGAGCCAATTTAAGTATGAGTATAAGGTTTTTCCTTCATTAATTAGACAACGCATAACTTCATTTATATTGTGCCCCTAGTATTTTTGGAAATCATTCAGATACAAAGCCCATGTAAGAACACATAATGATCATGCATATGAATAACCATATTTTTAATACCAGCACCAAAGTAAATATATATAATTTTTACTCTTCTTTCATTCAAATGTGAAATACAGGCTTTGCATATCTTCCATATTTTAAAATGTGACCTATTTCTCATGTACTTTCTAAATGAGAAAATAGACACGAAAGTAATTTAAATATGGAAAGACTTCTGAAATGTAACATGAGTTACAAAAAAAAAGCATAATATAAGACACTTTCATAGAACTGGTTATATCTCTTGATTGAGAGATGCTCATTTTTCTTCAAAGTTTTGGATAAATGCATGGTGTCACAAAATGAGACGTCATTGCATTTAATACTGTAACAATATCTGAAAGACAAATTGAAAGACATAGTTCTTTCCTCCACCACAGATGGTACTGCAAAGGAGGGAAGGGAAGGGAAGGGAAGGGAAGGGAAGAGAAGGGAAGGGAAGGAAGGAAAAGAAAGGAAGGAAGGAAAGGGAAGGGAAGGGAAGAGAAGGGAAGGGAAGGGAAGGGAAGAGAAGAGAAGAGAAGGGAAGGGAAAGAAAGGAAGGAAAAGAAAGGAAGGAAGGGAAGGGAAGGAAAGGGAAGGGAAGGGAAGGGAAGGGAAGGGAAGGGAAGGGAAGGGAAGGGAAAGAAAGGAAGGAAGGAAAGGGAAGGGAAGGAAAGCAAAGCACTCTGTGGATAAGATTGTAGTCCTGGCATAGTCATGTGAATACCAAGACAAGAAGATGAGAACACTGATGCAAGGCTTTGATGATGATCAAACACTAATATGACATCTGCAGGTGATTCTTTGGGTCCTGGAGTCTACCCAGTGATTGCAATGCCCCTGTATTGAAAGTGTTCTCTATGAATGCTATTAATCTTCTGCTCTGAAGCTTTTATTAATGAATGTGAGCTTAGATCCAATACTGATGGTTTTCTAAATTTGGAGACTAGAAATCAAGAATACGTTTGTAATAGTAATGGAAAATTCATGTGCATTTTTAAAAATCTAATTCAATAGCAATGCTTTGGGAATTATCCCTTATGTATTAGAGGGAATTTTTGAATTAAGTTTATTTTAAAATTTTTCTTCCTGCTGCCTTTTATGTTTACCTATTTTTTACATTAATTAATCCAGAGACACTTACCAACTCTTTCAAATACTATTTAAAATATTCCATATGTTATATTTCAGTTAAATTTGATTCCTGGATCTAGGAGAAAACTAACATTAAATACAAGGGTAAAAAGTCCTTGGGATATAAGGTTTTGTTTACTAGAGAACCACAGTTAGCTCTAATCAAGATTTTGTTGATTTTTGAAGGTAGCCTCTAGTAAAGGATAGTAAATCATGTAATTGGGAAGTAATCATTGTTATTCTCTAGGGCAGTGAAAGGTAGCTCAATATACCACTTTGGCATATTGATTATTTTGAGTTGTAGGCACTTGAAAAACAGCAAAGGCAGGGAGAGTCTTTCTCTAAACTCCCCTCATCTGTCTAAAGACAGATCCTCCAAAAGGAACATATCTATTGTCATAGATCTCCCCAGGGGTTTCATCAACCAGGAAGGACCGACTCTTACCACAGGAGAGAAGACTAGGAGTCCATACCACACCCAGAAAACTCTGTCACAAACTATCATACTTCCCATCTATTTTCCTGAGGACACGTCCATCTTTCCTGAAGTCATTTATTCTCCCTTGAAAGGTCTATGCTCCTCTTCCCCTTTCTCTACTAAGATAGTATTGAAGCCTGAATTCTATGAGTTACTCATTTTTTCCTGGGCATCTCTTATGTATACCTGAGTTGGACATGTTAATAAACTTGTTCATTTTTCCCTTGTTAATCTCTCTCATAGGGATCTCAGCTAAGAACTCACAGGGGTGGGAGGGGAATTATTTTTCCTCCCCTACAGCAGGATACCAGAAAAGTTATAAAAATTAAACAATAACATCACTTATACTGAGTGAGGCATAAGTTATATCCGACACAGCCCCTAAAAATTGTATTTCCAGTACTGTGTGGAAATGGGAATTGAAGAGAAGTCCTTTGATATGAAATCCACATATGTCTTCATGAAAGAACTTTCCCCTATTTACAAACAGATTTCTGCAAACCTGCCCCAAATGGCAACTACTAAAATTAAAATACAATTATGTTTGGTGTCTTGCAGGCCAATAAAGGGTAAGTGCAGATGATGTTTTCTCTTCTCTGGAATAATTCAAAAGCACACCAGGATCACTTTTTAATTTATTTCATTATAATGGTAAAATGTTCATAGTAAAAATCTCAAGCTGTTTGGAGGGTAAAAAGCAAAAATCAAAAGCCCCTTCTACCCAAAACAACCCTACAGTTTTACTCCACAGAGGTATATACTGTTTACAGTTTCCTGTGCATCATTCCAAAATTCTTGTAACTTGCATTAATTTTTAAGTCCTCTCAAAGGGTAGAATTATCTCAATTTGGACTGAAATAAAAAGAAATGAGTAGGGGCGCCTGGGTGGCTCAGATGGTTAAGCGTCTGCCTTCGACTCAGGTCATGATCCCAGGGTCCTGGTATCAAGCCCCGCATCAGGCTCCTTGCTTGGCGGGGAGCCTGCTTCTCCCTCACCCTCTACTGTTCCCCCAGCTTGTGCTCTCTTGCTCTCTCTGTCAAATAAATAAATAAGTAAATCTTAAAAAAAAAAAAGAAATGAGTAATGAATATGATGCAATTAATGCATCAGTTGAAAACTTTCTCATGTAGAACATTTTGATTTTTTGTGCATACATAGAGGGTATCTATGCAAACAGTCATACAGGAATGACATAACTATCACAAATGATCTAACCTTACTCAAAAGGAAAACTTACAAGTTACCAGAATATTACTATTTATCATCTAGAGAATCTTATACTGTCATAATGAAAAATCATTTTAAATATCAAGTTTTGAATATTTTGCATAAAAATGTTTATTCTGGGGTGCCTGGTTGGCTCAGTCAGGTAAGCATCCAACTCTTTTTTCTTTTAAGATTTTATTTATTTATTTCACAGAGAGAGAGATAGCGAGAGCAGGAGCACAACCAGGGGGAGTGGGAGAGGGAGAAGCAGGCTTCCTGCTGAGTAGGGAGCCAGATATGGGGCTCGATCCCAGGACCTGAGATCATAACCTGAGCCAAAGGCAGATGCTTAACGACTGAGCCACCCAGGCACCCCACATCCAACTCTGTTTTTAAAAAAAAAGATTTTATTTATTTATTTGAGAGAGAGAGAAAGCAAGAACAGGGGGAGGGGCAGAGAAAGAGGAAGAGGGACAAGCAGACTCCTCGCTGAGCCTGGAACCCCACACTGGCTAATTCAGGGGGCCCAAGGCAGGATGAAGAGCCAGAGGTAGGCCAATATGGGGCCTTGATCCCAACACCCCAAGACCATAACCTGAACCAAAGTCAGACTCATAACTGTCTGAGCTACCCAGGTGCCCGTAAGCATCTGACTCTTGATTTCACCTCAGGTCATGATCTCAGGGTCGTGAGATAGAGCTCTGTGTCAGGCTCCATGCTCAGTAGGAGTTTGCTTGAGATTCTTCCTCTCCCTTTTTCTCTGCCTCCCCCCACACCTCACTCGCACACTCGCTCTCTCTCTCTAAGAAAAAAAATACTCTAAACTCTACTGGGAGAAAATCAATAACAATTGTTTCGGGATTGGATAAAACCCTGGCTAATTTTAATGCTATTTGTGGAAATCTTGTGTGTTTGATGGATAAATATTTGCCCACTCAAACCATCTGCATCACCATTTTTAAAAACTTGTAACAAATGGCAGTATTAATTCCAAAACACAGTCTCCAAATAGGCCAAAGATTTCTGGAGAGCAATAGAACTGGCACCGACATTAGGAAATCTCTTTAGTGACATGAATGAAAAATGCAAAAGAAAATCTTTTTCATTCTAATGAAGGAAGAGAGGTAAGTATGGTAAGAGAGGTAAGTGTGGTAAGAAAGAATTTTGAGAACAGAATGGGCAGGATTCCAATTCACTTAATTATACCCAATTTATCTTCATTTGCAATGTATATTAATTTCAAACAGTTCTTCATACTGAAACTAAGGACTTCTCAAAGTTACTAATAAATAATCCTCACAAATGCACAAATAATAAAATAGTTGTTAATAGGTATTTATTAACTCTCTAATAAAGATTAAAATGAAATTACCTGAGAACGAAGACAAAATGATAAATGATCAACAGTGACAAAATAGTTTGATAAACCTGCTTCCCTGCTAAAAAAAAGTCTCCAATTTTAGCAGGATAAGGAATCTTAAGAAAGAATGCATAGCTCTGGGAAAGATCTTTGCCTATCTTAGCATATAGGTTTTCTGCAGCAAACGCATTTATGACAGTTTTTCTTCTTTAACCTTACAGAAAATAATATAATATAATATAATATAATATAATATAATATAATATAATATAATATATATGTATGGAGATATATGTATATAGATAATATACATATATAATATATATATCTCCATCCTTCCTATTCTTTTTTTTTTAAGATTTTATTTATTTATTTGAGAGAGGGAGAGCACAGATGGAGAGTAGGAGAGAGAAGCAGACTCCCTGCTGAGCAGAGAGCCCGACATGGGGCTGAGGACCTGAGGTCCTGGACCCTGAGATCATGACCTGGACCGAAGGCAGCTGCTTAGCCGACTGAGCCACCCAGGCGCCCGTCTCCTATTCTCTCATTACAGAAAATCACTAAAACCACCGGTAGCTCTGTGCTGGGGTGTGTACCTACCTGAGCCTTAAGAATACATCTGGTCCTTAACAAACTCATCTGGGCAGAGAAAAAAAAGTCTTAAAAACAAAACTCAGATGTGGAAAAAGCCAGTTATCCAAATCTTGTTTTGCCTTTGACTTCACAGGACTCCTATATGGGATAAACTTTGAGGAATATGAAAAGAGAAGGATTTGGCTGAAAGAACAGAAGGACAAAATCAAAGTACAAAGTTGTGAGAAAGCCCAAAAAACATTTCACTGCTGTTGAAGCCGTTGGCTGTGCACTTTGAACAAAACCACGTTCACTCAGAGAAACCTCAGTCAAGGGGCGCCTGGGTGGCTCAGTCGGTTGAGCGACTGCCTTCGGCTCAGGTCATGATTCCAGGGTCCTGGGATCGAGCCCCGCGTCGGGCTCCCTGCTCTGCGGGAAGCCTGCTTCTCCCTCTCCCACTCCCCCTGCTTGTGTTCCCTCTCTCGCTGTGTCTCTCTCTGTCACATAAATAAATAAAAATCTAAAAAAAAAAAAAATCATGAACTTTCAAAAGTGGAATATTTTATGATGCATTTACAAAACAAAATAAGCCCTGGATTTTTTGTATTTGATAAAATCCTATTAATGCTCTGACTTACTCAATTTCTAAGGTATATACCTGAAAAAACTCTGATTTAATCATCTCCCTATCTTTGGGTTTTTAGGCTGTTTTAATTTTATTAACTATCCTTAATAATGCTTTGATAAACATTTTCAGAATTCACCTTTGAGCATTTTTCTGATTATTTCCTTCAAATAAGTGTTTAGACATAGATTGCCTGGCCTATTCACAGATTGAATGATTTGCTACAAATCATCAAATTGTACCCCAAATCTATCAATTTACATATAGTACTTTCTGAGATGATTTTCCCATAAATTAATCAATACCTGTTACCATTCCTTAAATTAACTTTTATTTTTTCTTGCCCTAATTGCTTAGCCACTTTAGTCAAAAGTCTTATTTCTAGTTGACTGTTAGTAACCTCTTATGTAATAAACCACATCCACTTGAGGATATGGATAGAGTATAAGAAGAAATTAATCTATGGAGTCTCACAAATTGTCATTCCCTCTTCCCCTGGCTCATCTCTCATCATCACCACTGGTGCTCTATTTCATAAATTTAATTTCGATGGCACAGCAGGAAAGCCACACATGAAGTCACACCCGACTAACTTCTCTAGGTGAATGGCATCCTGGCACCACACTGCAAAAATAAACATTAAAACGCATATATTGAAGGTTTTCAAATCTCTTAACCTCTACCCGTTAATTGTCCCTGCTCTACAAAAATCATGCTAAAACTAATAGATAGTCTAACATCAGACCTCAAGGAAGAAGATAATTCTCCAACCAAGAATTTCCAATCATTCAGGGAAAACCAACACTATGAGAGAAGCAAAAAACTAAGAGTGGAAAAATTTGGTCTAATAAAACATAGGTAATAGAACACTCACAAATAAGAGTTTTGAATTTTAAAAGGGTTATTACATCTTCAAAAGAAAAATGGGAGAAAGGATGAACAAAAATAAAATCTTGCTATTTTCATTAGTTTTACTAAACCGACAAGAAAAAAAATTAATCCTTACCTTACATAATTGTTCCAATTATAGAAAAACAGAAAAAGCCACCCAAAACTTCACTTGTTAAGGCTCTCCTAACATTGGAATCAAAATCAGACAAGGACTGCATAAGAGAAGAATATTATGAACATAGATTGAAAAATCCTGAATAAAATATTAGCAAACTGAATATAGTAACATACAAACAAATTAATATAGCATAACTATAGTCTATCCAAAGAATAGAAAAATGGTTTAGTATGAGAAAATGTGTTACTGTAACATCTACATGAAAAATTTAAAGAACAAATTCTTTTTATCATAGAAGTTGATAAGGATTCAGAAGAAGTTGAAAAAGGATTCAATATGCTTCACTGTCCCTTCATACAAAACAAGAAAAGCTCTTAGCAATCCAGGAATAATAAGGAATATCCTATTCAATTAAAAACTTGCAGCAAACCTTATAGATAACAGTGGGATAGCAAAAAAAAAATTTGCTTAATATCACGAGCAACACAAATTTGTCACCACTCACAAATTTTTAAAATACGAAGACTCGCTAAGAATGAAGGGAAACTGGGACTCTCACATACATTCTCTGTAACATAGCCACCTGTGAGGGGAGCTGTGATGTCTGTTAAAATAAGCACTTGGGCTCACTGTGTGACTAGCCAACTCTGTACACACCTGCACTCACACGTGCACAGAAGAACAAAAAGGCCTGGAAATAGGTGAAGGGGGTTCAGAGCACACCTGTCTTGATGAGCCCTGAGTAACATATAGAATTGTTGAATCACTATCTTGTACACCTGAAACTAATATAACACTATGTTAACTATACTGGAACTAAAATTTTAAAAATAAATAAAATTATTTTAAAAAAATAAGAAGAAAGGCCACTATGGGATGTATTCTACAATATTATTTATAATTGCTAAGAATTGGAAATAATCTATACTACAAAGCTACAGTAATCAAAACAGTATGATACAGGCACATAAATCAATGGGATAGAATAGAGAGCCCAGAAATAAACCTACGCATATGCGATCAATTAATCTACAACAAACGAGGCAAGAATATACAATGAGGAAAAGACAGTCTCTTCAATAAATGGTTTTGGGGAAACTGGACAGCCACATACAAAAGAATGAAACTGGACCACTATCTTGCACCACATACAAAATACATTTAAAATAGAGTATAGACTTGAATATAAGACCTGAAACCATAAAACTTCCAGAAGAAAACAGTAGAAGTAAGCTCTTTGAGTCTGAACTATTTACAATAGCTGAGATATGGAAGTAAACTAAGAGTCCATTGATAAATGAATGGATAAAAAAGAGGTGGTATACACATGCGCACACACACACACACACACACACACACACACACACACACACACTGGACTATTACTAAGCCATAAAAAGTAGGAAATCTTGCCATCTGCTACAACATGGATGGACCTAGAGGGTCTTAGGCCAAGTGACATAATTCAGACAGAGAAAGACAAGTACCATATATGTGGAATCTTAAAAAACAAAACAAACAAAACAAAATAGAAACAGACTCGTAAATAAAGGAAATTATTGGTGAGAAGAGAGGGGAGGGGTTGGGAGTCAGGTGAAATAGGTGAAGGAGATTAAGAGGTACAAACTTCCAGTTATGAAATAAGTAAATCATAGGGATGTAATGTACAACATAAGGAATATAGTCCATAATATTGTAAAACTTCACATGGTAACAGATGGTAACTAGACTTATAGGGAATCATTTCATTATATGTAAAAATAACAAATCACTATGAGGTACACCTGAAACTATTAGGCTATTGGATGTCAATTACACTTCGATTTTTTTAAAAGAGTCAGAAATAACTAAATGTCCATAAACAGAGGAGTTGTTAAATAAACCATGCTGTATCTACTGTATTACTAACACAGAGAAATCTCCAAGACATATGGTTGGGGAAAAGAGGAAAAGCAAATAGCAAAAAAATATGTACACTATGCTATAATCTACATTTTAAAAGACGAGCAAACGAGGGTGCTTGGGTAGGTTCATTCAGTTAAGCGTCTGACTCTTGGTTTCGGCTCAGGTCGTGATCCAAGGCTTGTGGGATTGAGCCCCGCCTCAGGCTCCCCGCTCCGTGGGCAGGCTGCTTAGGATTCTCTCCCTCTCCCTCTGTCCATACCCAGCAAGCACTCTCGCTCTCTCTCTTTCTCTCTCTCTCAAATAAATAAGTACACCTAAAAAACAAACAAACAAAAAAAGCAGCTAACAATATCATGTGTTTTGGAGGCATGTACATATATGTATGTATATACATACAAATAATTGTGAAAGAATCCCCATCAAACTGATAATAGTTGCCATTTCTGAGAAGTGATTATGGATGTGGCCACAAAGGACTTTAGCTTCATCTGCAATGCTGAATGAGCCTAAATTGATATACTACGTATGTAATTATATATAAATACATTTTTAATTATCAGAGGTCAATAGATGATATTTTCCCAAATTAATAAAACATTAAATTTGCTTACTTAATTTTTAAGAGAATGTTTCCACAATGACAGTAATCCCAAATTTCTAAGAAAGATACTAGACTTGTGAGGAGACCAGAATCAGCCTTATGACAGAAGGCTAATTACTTAGGGAGATACTTAGATAGTAGATAGACCAGAATTAGCCTTAAAACAAATCAGAACAAACAACGACTACAAAAAAACTCAGGAAATCGATTGCATCCCAGGTTTTTCCTTATACATTATTTTTTAAATTTTTTAAATGATTGTATTTATTTGAGAGAGAGAGAGCAAAAAAAGAGCGAGCATGGGTTGGGGGGGTGGCAGAGGGAGAGGGAGAAGCAGACTCCCCGCTGAGCAGGGAGCCTGACACGGGGCTCAATCCCAGGACCCTGAGATCATGACCTGAGCTGAAGGCAGATGCTTAACTGACAGAGCCACCCAGGAGCCCTATAGATTATTTTTTGATCCTATAAAAATGGCAACTATGAATTCTAGATTCCTTTGCCCTAACCAATCTTGTTCTCCTACTATAGGTTCCCCAAATCTTCCTGGGGAAAAATCCCAGTTCTCATCTGCTATCGAACTTTTAGAGCCCTCTCAATCCCCATGCATCTTCTCTTCAGCCCAGAGAGAGAAGCGGGGTTCTCTAAGACAATGCAGTTGTATGGCTAGCACTGGGGGTCCATGGATGAAGAAGGGCGAGCCAGAATCCTACCATTCCATTACCAGTATTTGAGCTACAAAACAGGAGGGCTAAGTTTTGATCCCTGCCTTGCTCTGTTACTTGGTCAATCCTTGAAGTTATTTCAACTTAGGAAATGAGTTGGAAAATAAGGAACTTAGATCTATCAGCTTCTTTCCAATTCTATAATGTGATGACTATGTTTCCCTGGTCAGCATGCACCTAAAAACACCATTATCTTTTAAAAGGTCTTGGGCCAACACCTGTCATGGTAATGTTGGGCCTGCCCTCTAAAATTCTATCCTTTGAGACATTAACCCCTAGTATAATTACCAAATGTCAGAGAAAACTCTCTTATTGCGAAGTCACCTGGAATTAGAAAGTAACATGGGATAAGGGGAAAACACAGTATTATTTGACATGAATACTCAACCAGAAGCAGAAGGGGTGTTGTGTTTACATGAACCTTAATACAATCCCTTATAAAGATTCATTTGTATGAAAGCAAAAGTTTCACAGCAAATTTGTTCAAACAACCTTTACTCAATTTCTCAGGAAGGCGTTTTGAACAAGGGTGTGTTATTTAACGCTAAGTACAGCTGGCCTTATTCATCGGCGAAGAGCGGCTGGCTTCACGGAGGGCAAGAACTCACCTGTCCTAAAGTAATTCTTCCAAGAACTTGTTATGGTACCACCTCCTCTCTTCCCCGTTCCAATTTCCCGGGGTTCAGGTCATGGCAGAGAAAATCAGAGTGTGAGTGACAGGAAAGCAAGCCTACTAAAATGAGTTAGCACATAGAGCAGTGTTGAAATAAATCTTAGGTTGTTAGAGACCAATGTGGGGTGCCAAACGAGAAGTGAGGGTGCCTCCAGGAACATCAGGCAGCCAAGCCAGGGGACATGGGGCATTACTAGGGAAGGGAAGGGAGGACAGAATGGGGTGCTCAAGAGGAAATACTTGGCAAGCTAAGTTGGATGAAGGAGGGGAGGCGGGAGGCGCCTTGGCTTAGGGTGAAACTTTTGCCAGAGGCTGTAATTAATTTTAATCATTTCAAAAGCCATTTTGCTAAATTATTTTCTGGTTTTTTTGCTTCACTACTTCTCATAAGTGGTGCTGACTCATCACATTTAATTCCACTCCAGGACTTCTCTGATTTTGTTTCTCCTGAGTGAACAAGTCAACATCGTGCAAAAGGGCTTACTATCTAAAAGCAACGCCCACTGAAAGGAAGCGCCAGTTTGCCCGAGTCAACGCTAACTGGCATAATTGCATATCCTCCCCTTGTGTTTTGAGGATAATCACCAGCTCCACCTCACCCTGCCCCTCTGACAGCCCAAGGGAAATAAATTCGAACGAAATCACTCTCAGTAGTTATAATGGATATAAAAGCAGGATGGAAACTTCATGACTAACTACAAAAAAAAAAACAGATAACTGGACCGATGAGAGAGAGAGATGTATATGTTTATCCAAGCTTGTTGAAGTACCAGACTAAAACTTTCTGGGTTAGTTGCTGTCAATAACAGAGAGAATGAGAGAGTATCTATTTAAGACTGAATGTTAGGCAATTGAAGGCTGAATTGATTCATGACGGATTGCTGTTGCTGGTCCAGTATCTTTGAGTTCCCCGGATAGTCACCCGGATTCCCGCAGACAACAGGAATAACACTCAATGAATTCTATTGACTCTGAGGGTAAATTTGATATATTCAAACATAAAGTCATTTATGTGGAATTGCTCCACCAAATATTATCTATAGAAGTTATTTTAAACGGCCTGGGCATCGATGATTTGTACTAACCACCTTTACCTGTGCCTTTTTTCAATAGTTCATTTTGCACCATCCAAATGTCAATTAGCCTCTTTCTTCAAAATTTGACACCTCCAATTCCCAGTTTCGATGCTGCTCTTAACTGAAAGGAAAAAAAATATTAAAATTCACTTAATAGACATGCACTTCCTTTAAAAAGATTCATTGTCCTTTCTGGGAGCACAAAGTTGGACCCTTTTAAATCTCCATGGCAAAAGGCCTGATTCCTTTGATTTGAATTTAAGTGCTTGCATCATAAGCCCTGGAGAAAAAGATAAGAACTACTAAATAAACATACCTTTCCAAAGCAGTCAAAATAACACTTACTTTCACTTTTATTTGTGCTTGCTAAGTTTTCTTACCGCCATTTAAGGGGATAAAACTTTCTGAATTCTGGGCTCAATACAGGAATAGCCAAACGAGTTTTTCCAAGCATTCTAACAAAGAAGTGACTTAGAAGAGGTTTCTATTCCTGTTGTGCTCCAAGTCCTTCTGTGGCATTAGAGTTTCTATAACTTTACAAAATAAGCAAGCCAAAACCTGTTCTAAGAACTTTTTTTTAATACATGAATTTGATACAGGATATAAAATGGTACATAAAGCCTAAGTATTATCCCTGTTGATCTTTTACTGACCCATCCTATGTCAATCCTATGTCATCCTATGACTATAGCTCTTATTGAGAGAATTAAAGACCTCAGGTGATCTCAAAAAAGGCAATCACTTCCGTGTTAAGCACCATTTACCTATGTTAAAATTACAACAGACACCCGCATGCAAAAGAAATAAATTAAATACCTACCTCACACTACCCCACACACATTTAGAAACATTAACTCAAACTGGATCATAGGTTTAACTGTAAGAACTAAAACTAAAACTATAAATAACATCAAAAGCACAAGTAACAAAAGGCAAAATAGATAAATTTGCCTTCATCAAACTTAAAAACTTTTTTGCTGCATATCATGAAAGAAAACACAGAATAGGAGAAAATATTTATAAGTCAATCTGATAAGGGTCTCAGACCCAGAAAACATAAAGAACTCTTACAACTTAATAATAAAAAAAGACAAACATCCCAATTAAAAATGGGGATTAATTTTTATAGGCATTTTTCCCCAAAATATGTACCAATGGCTAAGAACATGAAAAGATGCTCAAAATCATTTGTCACTGGGGAAATGCAAATCAAAACCACAATGAGATACTATTTCAAAACCACTAAGATGTTTACAGTAAAAAAAGATAATAAACTTTTCATGAGGCGATAGAGAAATTGGAATCCTCATGCATAGCTGGTGAGAATGTAAAATGGTACACCCGCTTTGGAAAACAGTGCAGCAGTTCCTCAAAATGTTAAACATAGAGTGACCCAATGATTCAACTCCTAGATAATAAATTAAAGAAAATTGAAAACATATGTTCACACAAAGGCTTGTACATGAACGTTAATCACAGCATTATTCATAATAGCCAAAAAGTTGAAACAACCCAAATGTACAAAAACTGGTAAATGAATAAACAAAATGTGATATATTCATATCCATACAATGAAATATTTGTCAACAAAAAGGAATGAAGCATTCATATATGCCACAACATGGATCACCTTATAAAAGATCATGCAAACAAAAGAAGCCAGTCACAAATGGCCATGAGCACTTGGCGGGGAGTCTGCTTGAGAGTCTCTTTCTCCTTCTGCCCTTCCCCCCTGCTCACGTACACTCTCTCTCTCAAAATAAATAAATAAAATCTTTTTTAAAAGGGCCATATATTGTATGATTCCATGTAAAGAAAATGTCCAGAATTGGCAGACCTATATAGATAGATCAGTGGTTGTCTAGGGCTGGGCAGAAGTAGGAGAGAAGGGAAATGAGGGGCACTGGTGGACAGTGACTGCCAAAGTATGTAAGCTTTTTTAGGAGGATGATAAAAATGTCCTAAAATTTGGGGTGCCTGGGTGGCTCAGTTGTTAAGCGTCTGCCTTCGGTTCAGGTCATGATCCCAGGGTCCTGGGATCGAGCCCTGCATCGGGCTCTCTGCTCCGCGGGAAGCCTGCCTCTCTCCCACTCCCCCTGCTTGTGTTCCCTCTCTCACTGTGTGTCTCTCTCTGTCAAATAAATAAAATCTTAAAAAAAAAAAAAGTCCTAAAATTTGATTTGGTGAATGGTTGTACAATTATGTAAATACACTAAAAACCACTGGGTTGTACATGTTAAATTGTAAATGATATGCATATAAATTATATCTCCATAAAGCTGGTTTTTTTAAAGGCATGCATTAAAAAAAAAAAGACTATGCAGATAAAAAGTCACACCACCATGTTCTCCCTCTAAAGCTTCCATTCCGATACTGTACTCTCAATCATACAATGTTGCATGCATGGGATTCAATTCCACTGTATATCTGGTGTTCCTAAAACTTTGTTACTCCGTTATATATGAAATATTCTACTATTCAACACCAAGCAAAACTAAACTCTTTTGTTATGGGAAAAAATTAAAGCCAAATTTATTCCTCAATTATTCGGCAAGAATATTGTTGGAAGGGAAGTAAAAGAAAACTTATGATGCTATATGATGGGGGTCTTATGGCTTAGGGTAGTGTGGTATTCTTTTGAATCTCCATGGTCGCATCCTGCAGAGACTCGAGGCTGAGTTAGCGATCACTCTCAGAATGTTCTAATACAGTCATTCATATACTAGTATTGATCATCTTGTTCTGCTGGTTGGTGCACTGATATGGCTGAACCCACCACTGGATCCAGATTTGTCTGGGCATGGTTAATAGAGCATTGCTTTGGCCCCACGGGGAAGTGAGGAGCTCTGTGGAAAAAAATCTAATGGGAAGAGGGCAGTAGGCACACCAGGTTAGCCCAACAGCCATGGTAGGTCAGGAGGGTGGAGTAAAGTGCTCTGTGGCCCCTGTCTCTCTGATTTGCCTTCCGGTCCCACCTCCCAGGGATTTATGTGTGACCTCTATGACAGAGGGTAGACTGTAAGTAAGAACTGAAGAAAATAGATCTCTTTACCAAGAAGGAAATCATAAATATCTGGGCTTATAGCTTTACTTTCCTCACACATGCACTTCTACCCCCCAAAATAAAGTGTAGAACAGTGTGTACAGCACACAATCATTTGTGTAGAATGCAAGTGTATTTATTTTGTATTCACTGGTATATACGCAGAATAATTCTGAAAAGATTAACAAGAACTAATAACATATGTTAACTCATGAGGGGAGTTTGGGGTCCAGAGATAGGTACGAGAGGGAGGTTTTTAGTATTTTCTTTTTTTTTTTTTTAAGATTTTATTTATTTATTTGAGACAGACAGAATGAGAGAGAGAGGACATGAGAGGGGGGAGGGTCAGAGGGAGAAGCAGACTCCCCGCCAAGCAGGGAGCCCGACGTGGGACTCGATCCCGGGACTCCAGGATCATGACCTGAGCCGAAGGCAGTCGCTTAACCAACTGAGCCACCCGGGCGCCCGGTTTTTAGTATTTTCTTTTGTATATCTTCTGTACTTTACAATTTTTTGAACTATATGGGTATATTATCTATTCAAAAATAAAATTAAAATTAAAAGTGCCATTTACATATATAGGGAATATATACACATATATTCATAAATATATGGTCATATACATATATTTATATACATAATTTATATACACAAAAATATACCTACACGTGTATGTATATATATGTGTATATGTGTACGTGTGCGTGTATCTTCACTGGGACAACTCTATTTACCTGAAAAACACAAAATAATCAACTGAAAAATTATCAAAAGCCATAAGAGGACTTACTAATGCGATACTTAAAAAAAAAAATTAGTTCACAAAAACTGATAACTTTCCTATATTAAACAAATACACATATATAATGCCAAACAAGAAATGTTACCATTCAAAAAAGCATCACAGCTATAAAATAATAGAAATAAATGGATAAACATATTCTGAAATAAGACCTAGGTAAAGAAAACTTGAAGATTCTAATAAGGAATACATAAATAGAAATATATCTTGTTCTTAGGTATAAATACACAATATGGCAAAGACAGCAGATCCCCCCGAATTAATTCATAAATTCAATATGATTACCAACAAAAGTACAAATGAAATTGTATGCTTTGGAACTTGATAGGAATCCTATGGGGAAAATGGAAAATAAAGGTGTAGAAGCGTAAGGTGTATGCTAGGATAGCTATAATAAACATGAAAGAGTGGTCATGGAGAGCTAGCCCTTCATATAGCTAAAACATATACTTTAAAATATGACAGTGCTTCAGGAACAAAGGACAGAATCCCCAACTAGGGTCAAATGCCTGTGATCATTTAATATATGATAAAGATGGCTTTACAAATTAGCTGGAAAAGGATGGTTACATCAATAGTGATACTGAGAAAATTAGTCATTTGTGAAGGGAAAATTGAGATACTTTATATAAAAATACATTTCAAATATATGACAAAATTCAAAACAAAATAAGAAACCAGAACTATACTATGAAAACAATGGGCCCTGGGGAAAAAAACAAACACAAAAACTTGGAATGGAAAGGCCTTTTTTTTTTTTTTTTAAGATTTATTTATTTATTTTAGAGACAGAAGGAGCACAAACAGGGGTAGGATCCAGGTCCCAGGATCGAGAGGGAGGGACAGAATCTCAACTAGACTCCGCACTGAGTGCGGAGCCCAACACAGGGCTCGGATCTCATGACCTGAGCATAAACTAAGAGTCACATGCTTAACCAACTGGGCCACCCCAAGGCCATTCTAAAAAGACATAAAATCCAGAACCCTATAAAAGAAATAATTAATAGATTTGCTTTCATAAACATTACCAATTTCCACATAGCAAGAAATTTAATTAACAAAGTCAAAAGATGAATAAAACACTGAGTTTATTTACAACACATGTAAATATGTTTTAATTGCCTTAATATACAATTGCCAAGCAAACCACTAGAAAAAATAGGCAAATAGCAACACTGACTCAAGACAGAAAAAAGATAAATCATATACCTTGGACTGTGAAACAGAAATGAAGGACATTTTTTTATCTTTTAATATGCAAAGATGAAAAATATTGATAACAGTGTTGGCGAATCATCGAAAAATAGGAACTATGATTTCAGTGAAAATAGTGCAGTCTCTTTGGAGGGTAATTTGGCAATATCTATGTTATCAAATTCTAAAGGCAAGGGCGCCTGGGTGGCTTGGTTGGTTAAGCGTCTGCTTTCAGCTCAGGTCATGATCCCAGGGTCCTGGGATCAAGCCCCACGTAGGGCTCCCTGCTCAGCAGGGAGCCTGCTTCTCCCTCTGACCCTCCACCCACTTTTGCGCTGGTGCTCTCTCGCTCGCTCTCTCTCAAATATATAAATAAAATATTTTTTAACAAAATTCTGAAGGCACACATTTCATTCAGCAACTCTGCAGAGAAACGCATTTAAGCAGGCAAAAATGGAGGTGGAGGGTATTCATTTAAGAAATTAAACCAAATATTAGATAAAATGTGGATGTCCGTTGATACAAACCTGATTAAGTAAATAAATGCATATTATACCACTGTTAAATATAATGAAATAGATCCAAAACTGATATGGAAAAAAATCTCCAAAATAAATGTTCAGTAAAAATACCACTATATATATATTCATCATATATGTATATGTACATTACATATACACGTGTATATTATAGACAGATTGTGTATAATATATTTCTGTTTATGTAAAATTAGTTTCATATATTTTTGCAACTATGTCACTTACATATTTTACATATATGGAAAATTCTGTGAAAATGAATCAGAAACCATTAACAGGGGTTGCTTCTGCAGCAGGGCTGGGGTTGGAAGGTAGTGCTATAGGATATGTGGGAGACTCTTTTCATTGTACAGTTTGAGTGTTTTTACCAAGTGTGTGTGTTTAATCACAATAACTATTTCAAGATAAATAATTTAATCATTTGAAAATGTAATCATACATATATAATACTGGACCAAAAGCTATCTTAATTGCTTCCTTACTGCAGGAATCATAACTTAGACACAGTTACAGGCAACTTACAGCCAGCTGTCTGCTGGAATTTCTGACCATTGATCTGCTTTCTTCTAAGGTGAGTTAAGGGTGTTTATGAGCAGGAAGCAGATCTAATCTTTATTGCCAGTTTCTATCAGCTCAAAGGTCAGACTAAAAGATAATGCAACTAAGCATGCCATGCAGCAGCTAACTGGAGGGCATTGGCCAAAACTTCCCACTAGGTTTCTGATTGTTTAAAAAGTGATTACCCAAGAAGAGCCCATTCTGCAAAACAACTAATATGGCACTATTCAAGACTTGCACTTGCGATTATTCACATTTAGCTCAGAAATAACAACACACAAAAAAATGTAACACCCCTCTGCGGTACTCACCCCGCAACCTAAAGAGTTAAGCTACGTTTGGTACTATACAAGCAAACCACAGTAAATCCTTGAGATCAAGATTTAGGTGATGGGGTGGGAGGCACCTGGATGGCTCGGTTGGTTAAGCATCTGCCTCCAGGGTCCTGGGATCAAGGGTCCTGGGATGGAGCCCCCTGTCGGGCTCCCCGCTCAGTGGGGAATCTGCTTTGCCCTCTCCCTCTGCCGCTCCCTCCCCCCACCACTTGTGTGCTCTCTCTCTCTCTCCCTCATGTTCTCTCTTCCTCTCTCTCTCAAATAAATAACTAAAATCTTTTTTTTTTTTTTAAGATTTTAGTTATTTATTTGACAGAGACAGAGACAGCGAGAGCAGGAACACAAGCAGGGGGAGTGGGAGAGGGAGAAGCAGGCTTCCCGCTGAGCAGGGAGCCCGATGTGGGGCTCGATCCCAGGACCCTGGGATCATGACCTGAGCCGAAGGCAGTCGCTTAACCAACTGAGCCACCCAGGCGCCCTAAATAACTAAAATCTTAAGAAAAATAAAAATTTAGGTGATGGTATAGTTCTGGTCCCAAATTCAAATTCAAAGTCCATGTCCACATCCAGAGAGAAAAGGATCGTCAGTGCTTCTCCCAGGGCCACTTTATAAGAGTGGAACCATTAGAAGGACCCCTTCTAGAGACTTTTGGCCCCAAGTACTGGCTTTGCCTCGTCAGAGTTTCTAGAAGTATCAAGCAATTGCTGGAAAGTCTCCTAATATTAGACCCTGCTCAGTATAACACCAAGAAAGTCTCAGAGGAAGGTATCCTAATTAAAGGAACATGTTTATCATAAGGAAAAACAAAACAATAATAGTATTTATCTTTGAGAAAGTAAACTGGAATACCAGGGTTTGGGGCAGTAGGAGAATTTATTTGCATGGTATACACTTTTACCATACATATACCTTTTATTAAGTGGTTTGATATATCTATTTAAATATAGAAATTTTCAGAAATAATAGTGCGCTTTTCAAACATTAGGACAATTAACGGTTGTGGTATGTTATGTCAAAAGGTACCATTCCGATCTTTATGCTTGTGTCTTTTACCTGCCTCTTTATCTTTTGATGATTCCATTCCTATATTATTTAGTTGTGAGCTATGGTGATTTCCAAGAGGATTAACTCAGAAATGCTTCTATCCCATCTTGTTTTCTACTCACTCACATGGCACGTAATATCTGATTTATTGTCCTATCCCTCACCACCCCACATACTGGGTTCTCATTGCATGTTTTGTATGTTAGGTGAGTCTGAATGACTGAGTCATGCCAATATTGACCTCTGAAGAATCCTATGGTTCAAATTTATCAATAAAAGAACTACTATCCAAAAAACTTACTACCTCTACCATTATCATTATTTAAAAAAAAGAAAAAAAGTCATCTTCTACTTGCTATAATTTGTAAGTGAGTAGATATTAGTATTTTTTATACCCACTCTGGGGAAGGGGGAGAGTGTGTAAATGAATTTACATACAATTCTGTATATAGCAGGGCATTCAGAGGGTGTATCAAGTCTTCCCATGGATTACTTTGGTTTCAGTAAAACTCAGATTAAGACCCTCTATTTCAACCAAATCTCTGTGTACCACAAAATGTTCATCTCAACTCAAATTATGTAGGTTCTTGTTAAAGACCTTGTGAAAGGGTTTGTAAGCATTCTCATACACTATGTCTCAACCACAGGTAAGTCTACATAGAAGAAGATTGACTTTTTTAAAAAGCAATTACTAAAGGAAATAATTAGCTCTTCCCCACTACATGTAAAATAAAGTGTTTTTGTTTGTTTAATTTTTGGTGGGAAAGTAAGCAAATAGTTGTGGGAAATTAATATTTAGTGAAAGAAACTGCAACTGAGACCATCCTATTTTAACAAGTATGATGCTGTCTTATGAAAGGAACATTTCTGAAGAGCCACATAGAAACTAATCATTTCTGTTTGGATTATTTTGTATTACTTGTCATACAGTAAGATTGCTAATCCCACCTTCTGTGTTCACATGTGCTGTAACTGCACAATTATCTGCTCTGCAAACGCAAGGTGTAGTGAGTGGAAAAGCCTATACATCCATCAACAGCCTTCTTATACTCTAGGTTAATGCGCTGCCAACCAAAAGGCAAAAATCGAACATATTGCTCGTTCTCTGTAAAATATGCACTGATTTAAGTTTATTATTATATTAACAGATGAAAAGATCGCCAGGGAAGTACAATCCACCTCTTTAAACAATCGCTGCCAAGTGAATAATATAAAGTAAAAAAAGAATTATTTAAAGTTCAAATTAAAATAAATTTTCAAGCCCTGAGAAAAGCATAAATTGGTATTTTCAAGATTGCCTTGCCATAATCATCAGTCTTTTGATAAAGGAAAAAGTGCTGAGGGAATTAAAAAAAAAAAATTCTTATTTGCCTCAATACACATTTCTTTCTTGGATTCTATTTTCATATAAAAAATAAATTCTGTCTGGAGTCTGGGTTTTTAAGTTTGGGTGTGATAAGAGACTCCACCCCATATCTGGGTCAGGTGTGGCCTCACATCAATGCTGCCTTCATCCCAGGCGCCTGAACACTCATGAAGTTTCTTCTTCTAGCTAATGTTGCTTTTCCAAATCTCTCCAAAACTAAATCTAAAGAAATAAAATGCAACAGGAAGAGAGGATTCACAGAATTAGCAAATGGGTCTTAATAGTTTGTTTAGTTTTCAATAATAGTCTGAAGTGGGGCTTTTCTCAGTACCCAGTGTAAGGGGTTTGGAGGAGCTCTATACCCCAGATACAGCGTGAAGTTCAAAAAGATTGAAGGGAAATTCATCAAAATTAAGAGCATAATTGTAAAGGAAAATTAAAATTTATTTTAATAAATTTCTTTGAATGTCTGCATGAAAGTTTACTCCACACATCTGTAGTCTTCGTTATTTCTCTCTTCTGGTTTTAGATTCTGTTTCCCAAGTAACATTAATTAATCATTAAGAAAGATCACAGAAGAGGTTTAAACAATAATGATCATTATTCAGAGACACTTTAAGAAGTTAAAACATGTCCTAGAGAACACACTATAAATTTTGGACCTCTGACCTACAAACCTTGTTAACTTAGATTACAGGAATTAGTCCTCTTCTCCATTTCTCCAATGTTCACTGGTGTACAAATCAGGATTTCAACAGGAAACAGATGGTGTAGGATAATTTGAGGAGGATTTATTTACAAAGGGACTATTTACAGAAGCGTGGGTGTAGGAGAATCACAAAGAGTAGTGCAAGAATGCTGAGCTGGTCACAATGAGTTAACACACCCCTAGGTCCATAAGGACAAGGAGAAAGGAGCAATCGGTGGAACTGGAAGGAGAAAGTCATACAGAGATGTCCACCTTGAAAGGCTGAGTGACCTTTCACACAAGTAGCTCTAGGACATCTAGCAAAGAGGTCATTCTCTTTACCTCCCCTGATTTACAACCAGCAGCAAGCATTGAGGGAATGGGAGCTTAAATGGCCTCAGTCAAAAATGCCACTCTACAAAATCTCTCCACAAGACACCAAGGAGAACGAATAACTGGATTTCCTACAGGGTTTACCCAACAGCCAAACCTAACCAAAAGCCAGAAGGTGCAGGAGCCAACTAACAAAGTATAAATGAGTCAACTTCCTGGGGTAAAGTTCAAGATGAAAAACTGGAGGCCCAATAAGATACACAACACACAGGATTAAATTCCTGTGCCTGCACGTGTTCCTTAACATACAAATATACTCACACATATAACTTGAACTTCTCAGAAAAGAATTTTCTCTGGAAATTTACACTTTTGATGTCTTGCACGCTCAAAATATCTACCATCAGATACTTCAGAGATTGAGTACCACTGATAATCTATTAATGTGGGGTAGCATTGGTAGCAAACTAGAAAGGAGAAAAAAGGAAACCAACATTTTTGAATACCAGCCCTTTGTATATCATACCTCATCTAATCTTCAAAATGACCCTATGATTTTAAATTATTATCCAATCTTTAGAGATGAGACTCAAATAATTTAAAGAATTTGTCCAAAGACACACCAAAAATACAAGGCGAATCATTGAACCCGGGCCTGTTTAATTGTAAAATTCATTCAGCTGATCCCTCACCACATTGCTTATTGTTAACCCACTGTATTTGAGTACTCTAACCCAAAATAGTTGAACATCTTCCTAGCAGAATGTAGGGAGAGCAAAAGTCACCCAAAGATATCAAGGAGAATATTCATTGTACAGGGTCCATGTCTATCTGGTAGAATATTAAAGGGAGAAAGAATCCTGTGAGTAAAAGGAGTAGGGCAGTTACAAGAGGCTGGATATCTAGGGAGAAAGGAAACGAGAAAGAGACATTAAATACAATCTCTGAGTTCTTCCCACTTCCCTATCCTGCTGAGCCAGCCCTGCCACTTTTCAGCACCTATGGACTTTGGCTCTGAGGTCTACACCCTTCCACAAAGGAAGCATTTTATTATGTCTGCAATGAGCCAAAGCCTCGCCCCTAATAATAATTTTACCAGCATCCCATCTTCCCCTACTCCTACCTGCTGTAAGGCAGCAGTGTGCAATGGTCAATTGATCATAGGCTCACAGCAATGACCCTGGGGGCCAATGACTCCCTCAGTCACACCTGCCTTTGGACACGTGTGCTCTCAGAGTAAAACAAAAATCATGCCTACTCAGGGAGGAGGATGTCGTTCCCAATGCATTTACATCTTGATACCACTAAATGAGCCAGGGACTCCAGACAGACCTAATGATTTCATATGAATGTGCTAGCAGACTGTGGGGATTACTTTGCTTAGAGAACAATGTGGAGCCCCAAATGAGTAAATCTTCTTTTGCTTTGAGGAGTCTGCAAGCATGTGCTCTGACCACAAATAAGAAAATCCACATATCTGTGCTTTTTCCCCAAAGGCAAAAATGACAAAATGGAAGTGACTGGTAAGAAAGATGATGGAGGGGGCACCTGAGTGGCTGTCGGTTGAGCATCCAACTCTTGATTTCGGCTCAGGTCATAATCTCAGGGTCCTGGGATCAAGCCCCCCATGGGGCTCCATGCTCAGCAGGGAGTGTGCTTGAGATTCTCTCCTTCTCCCTCTGCCTCTGCCCCTCCCCCCACTCTCTATCTCTCTCTTAAATAAATAAATAAATCTTTTTTTAAAGATTTTATTTATTCATTTAAGAGAGAGAGAGACAGAGAGAGCACAAGCAGGGGGGAGAGGCAGAAGCAGACTCCCCACTGAGCTGGGAGCCCGAGGCGGGGCTCAATCCCAGGACCTGGAGATCATGACCTGAGCCCAAGGCAGGCATCCAACCACCTGGGCCACCCAGGTGCCCCTAAATACATAAATCTTAAAAAAATTAAAAAGAGGGTTGCCTCAGTGGCTCAGTCTGTTGAGCGTCTGCCTTCAGCTCAGGTCATGATCCCAGGGTCCTGGGTTCGAGCCCCACATCGTGCTCCCTGCTCAGCAGGGAGCCTGCTTCTCCCTCTCCCTCTGCCTACCGCTCCCCCTGCTTATACTCTCTCTCTCTGTCAAATAAATAAATAAAATTTTTAAAAAAGAGAAAGATAATGGAGTTATAGTCTTTTCAAAAAAATTTTTAAGCATAAACTCAATGCCCTGCTATAAGCATTCAATGTTTTCTTTTTTAGAATAGAGTTCAAAACCTCTAAAAACAGAATGCAAAAAAATGACTTCCAGGGCTGGGCAGCCACTCCCTGAGTCAATGGAGAATCACTAGCAGTACTTTCATTTTTGACTCAAACTCCACAGTTGCCATAAGGCCAAACATTCCCCTACCTTCTTCAGTTTCTACACTGGATTCTATAGAACTTATTTGTGAATATTCTGTTTACCCAGCTAGCCTTCCTGCCTGAGCTGTGAAATCATTTTAGATAGCTAACTGGATAAAGAGCTTAAAATAGGGTAGCCTTTATTCTTTATCAGCCTAAAATTGCCAACTAGCAGCCAACTTGGTCTTTGGATAAATGCAAAAAATGCTTTTGAGCTATTTACATTTTCTTTGCCATCCATGGAATAATGTGATTCGGAACAAACTTAAATAAAAGAGACTCGGGCGCCTGGGTGGCTCAGTCGGTTAAGCGACTGCCTTCGGCTCAGGTCATGATCCTGGAGTCCCTGGATCGAGTCCCGCATCGGGCTCCCTGCTCGGCAGGGGGTCTGCTTCTCCCTCTGACCCTCCCCCTTCTCATGCTCTCTCTATCTCATTCTCTCTCTCAAATAAATAAATAAAATCTTTTTTAAAAATAAATAAATAAATAAATAAACAAATAAAAGAGACTCTATTTAAACTCATGGAATATTTTTTGATTAAATATCTGATGGGCTCAGCCTCCTTACTCAAATGGTTCAAAAACTGTGAGTTGGTGAATTGTTTGGAAATTAAGGGATAGTTTGAAAATATTGTCCCTCCATTAAATTCATAGATTATAGAATATTTATATTATGAGCCATATATGAGACATGTAAGAGTCTGTGTCTTGATGAAAGAGGCCCTAATCTATGAGTAAGAAACACAGGATTTGAGCCATGTCTCTGCCACAAATTACCTGGGATATTCTGGTAATGTCACTTAAAACTCCATGCCTCAGAGTCCTCTGTAAAGTGAAAAAGTTGGACCAATACATAGTTTTCAAATCAGGATGTGAAGAGCACACACTCTAAACGGGTGATGGCAGCCATTGTTGGAGGGGGCAGTTGGGGCTCCATCAACCCTCATGACCTCCCTTCACGACCATCAGAGCAGATCCACATTTTGTTTCTGTGTAAAATTTTGGTTGAAGACCCACTTTCAAAATGTTGAAAAGCTTTGACTATAGTATCTGTTTGATCAAATTCGGTGACTCTGGATTCTTATTTCCATTGACATGTAGGTGTGCTTCTTTGCAAAGTAAATATAATTCCCTCTGCTATATTAAATAAGTATAAAAAATCAATGTGCCCCATAAGACACATGTAGGACGATGATAACCTTATTTTATTCCTCTGAAGATGGGCAAACTCCTCTGCTTGGATAGATTTCTATAATTTCTTTCTTCTAGCAATGCTTTACTATTTATATGTAAATAGTTTGAAAAGACCTAAATGGATTTTCAAAATTGGGTAGGAACTAACTAGGAACTGGCAGAATGACATCTCTCTTTGAAATGACTGACTTATGTCATTGGTCCTTCAAAACACACACACACACATATCCTTAGAAACATGGCTGCATTTAGACAAGTAAACTCCATCAATGATCAAGAAAAACAAAGCAGGGTGCTAGAAGTACAGCCAGGATTGGGAAAAGGGTGTGATTTTTGCGGTTCGTTTCTCTCAGTTTGGAACAAAAATGGGATAGGCCTGGACCTCACTCAGTTAAAGCTGCTCTGGAGGTCAGCACACCGATATGTGTGTGCAGGTGTGTGGGCGTGGAGCAGGGAGAGGGAAGAAAAGGCTAAATCCCTGGGGAAGAGCCCAAAGGAGGCATGCTTATGCTATCAGTCCAAGGAGAACTGCTGCAGTCAGAAGGGCCCAAAGCCCAAAGAACCCTGGGGGCCAATCCTCACACTGCAATGAGTAAACTGAAGATAAAGAGGGGAGGCACAGAGTGGTGTTAGAATCACAGCACAGGAGAAGTGAAGGCTGTGAGAAAATACATTTCCTAAACAATGCTCTTCTCACGTCACATCATTTTCAGGGCTTGCCACACTTTTGACGAACTGGAACCTATCCTGATCACTTTGTCCTTAAAGTGCGCCACACCTCGTGGAAGATGTACAATCTTGTGTGCGTGTGCGAAAAAACAGGACAGGGGGAGCACTATATGATTTCAATTACTTCGACATGTTAGTGCTTTGGATATAATAATAACTTGTGTATTTTAATAATTTCATGACATTTCTTTGGATCATAAGACATGTCCTCGTGTCAAACAAAACTAAAGAAAACTGAATTTTTAAAGTACTTTGTAGGCTCTTAATCCAACTGTAATTCCATCTCCCATCAATATACATTATTTTTAATCTTACTAATAAGATTGAATATATTTTATATAGTTTGAACTTTTTCTTGTAGTTTTAAATATTCCACAAAAATTCTACCAATATACTGTTGCTAATATAACTATAATTTTTCACAAAACAAAGCCATAAGTTAAAAAAAAACTACTACTGCTTCCTCAAAAATATACTTTCGAAATAAGGAAAAATTGGTCTTAGTCAAAATTTGTGACTGGCCCTTAAGCTGAAATAAACATGAGCTTCTGCCCTTTCTCAAAAAGCAGTGGAAAGGAATTTTGCCCTCAGAATTGGGTTTCATAAGCCTTGATTCCTGGCCTCTACACAGTCTCATAAGTCAAAAGATCAGATTTACCATATTTCTCAACTGTCACATATACAAAGGACCACTTATGACTTTCACAATTAAAAAAGGCAATAGCAGGTTTTGACAATACATGCAATTTGCCTAAAGAGAAATGTCATTATTCTCACTTTTATTAACAACATTGTGTGGGGGGGGGGGGGGGGGGGGGTGTGTAGAGCACCATATATTATTTTGACATAAGAAAGGTAACAAGAAATTGGCTGGGAACTGAGTGATCCATGTCGTGAAGATATGGAGACAGCTGAATGTTCTGTCTGCAGATGTTTTCTTAGCCTTTGAAGCAGAAGCAACCTGGATTTTTATCTACACAACTATAGAAATGTTACTTCTCTCATGATTTCCTTCATTGAAACATAGGGAGAAATCATAGATTGTATTTTCATCATGTAACTCCTCACAAAAGACATTGGATATCGGACAACCCCCAAGCCAACTAGGTCATCGCTATGTTTTCAGAGAAGTTACGCTTACCTGTTTTTGGAGGATGGGAGCACTAAAATATAATGTCTCTTGAGTTAAATTTCTCCTCGTAACCTAAGGCCAAAAGAATTTCTAAATGGAGGGGCACCTGGGTGGCTCAGTCGTTTAAACGGCTGCCTTCGGCTCAGGTCATGATCCCAGGGTCCTGGGATCGAGCCCCGCATCAGGCTCCTTGCTCAGCGGAGAGCCTGCTTCTCCCTCTCCCTCTGCCTGCCTCTCTGCCTACTTGTGCTCTCTATCTCTCTGTCAAATAAATAAATAAAATCTTTAAAAAAAAAAAAAAAAAAGAATTTCTAAATGGACTATGAAAGAAACTAAACAGGCCATCAGGAAAATTGGTCACTTGTAGCATTTTTAATAGTCATTGATGATCCTACTAGCCATGAATGCATTTGTACATTTAAGTATATATTTTAAGCTAATGGATTATGTAAGCAGATTTCAGATTAGCAGTTTTATGACTACTGATTGTGAATGGGACATATTCTTTTGCTGGCAGCACTACTAAAAACTAAATGAAAATCAGAAGCTCAAGTCTATCAATTAAATGGACAACGCATATTTCAAAGTAAAAAATAATGGGAGATATGATTGTTTTAGGTGAGAGTCCCCGAGGAAAAGACTAAGGAAGAGAAATTCTGTGTGCGGTAAATCTTACTGGAGGATGCTCTGGGGATAAATTCCCTTTAAGGGAGTGAGAGAAGTAGCATTGGGCAGAAGTTGAACTTCAGTGCAACAGATGATTCACCAGATCCCACATGGTGCTACGAACATGGAACACTCTTTTCAGAGTTGTCCCGGGTGAGGCAATACGGCTGAGCCTCCACTATCCCACTCCCCTGCCTCCACCAGTCCCTGGACATGGTCTACCTCTGGTGAGAGTTTGTAAACAGAGGGCAATGTCCTGAGAGGTACTCAGATGTGAGCCGTAAGCAGGTGGTACAATGAGAACTTTGATGATGAAGGAGGCATCTGGTTAGCACACCACAGCATCTACCAGAATGATTAAATCTGGACAAAGCCTAGGATTTTCAGAATGTTATTTCAAGTGAAGTAGCAATTATATTTAGTTTGGCAAACTAAAGAGTTTAAACGTTAAACTTTAGCATCTCTAGAATAACAATCATCACTACCTCTCATAAACTGACATGAAATAAAATTTGAAGAGAGAACTGACAGAATAAATCATTATCTTAAAAAATCATTTCTAAGAAATTAATCATCTTTGGTGCTTTGATAGAATCCATGCAGCCAAACCTCTAGAATTCCGAACCGCAAACCGTTCTTAGGACTTATCTCTGAATTACCTAATGAGAAGAACAATAAAACAGTAATCCTTGCTTCCTAACAGCTTTTTAATTTTAACCTGGTGTCCCAGGTCCCTGATTTTGGAGTGTGGTTTGGTTCTTAACAAGAGCCCACTCAGATGAATGGCATGAGAGGTGGGGGTGGGGAAGAATATTGTGTACGTAGTGGAATTAGACAGAGAAGACAAACATTTTCAAGATACTGGACAATTCTAATTTTTGTTTCCATCTGTGAAATGGAGTAACATTTGCATTAGATCACAAGGCCCTAGGAGTTCATTCTCTCCTAATGCTACATTTAGCTCCAATTAAAAAAAAAAAAAATCCAGGAGGGGCACCTGGATGGCTCAGTCAGTTAAGCGTCTGCCTTTACCTCGGATCATGATCCCAGGGTCCTGGGATCAAGCCCCGCATTGGGCTCCTTGCTCAGTGGGGAGCCTGCTTCTCCCTCTGCTGCTTCCCCTGCTTGTGTGCTCTTTCTCTCTCTCTCTCTGTCAAATAAACAAAATCTTAAAAAAAAAAAAAAAATCCAGAAGGTGTCTTTTATCTTCTAGGCCCCAGAACAACTGAACTCAACAAATGAACTTTAAAAGAAGAACGAGTACAGGTCACTTTCTAAAAACCACAATAGGAGTTTATGTACCATTTCTGAAAAAGAAACGTGCATATTTTCAGACTACATTTGAATTTTCTTGAAACATTTTCCTAATCTGGGGGGGAAAATATCATTTGGCTGTGACATGTGCTAAAGCAACATATTTCAATGGGATAGTTCCTACACATCATACAAAAACTGTAAAGAATGGTATCTTTTGGAGTTCTGGAAAAGAACAAAAGAAAAAATAATAATTGAATTTCATTTTAAAGTTACAAAATGAGTTATGAAATAACTTTCTTGACAAAAGGGCTCTCTACTTTCATAAAATACAAGGATGTAGAGGAAAATGGGTGCATTGTACAAAGAAAATTGAAACTGTGTATCTAGGAAGTTTTTACTGGAATGGCACGTTCTGCACATTCTTACAGGTGCAAACACGTTCTTTATAAGGTGGTGTTTCCTCTGGTATAGACACCATAGTTCAAGATCTACCTCGCAACAGCCTTTCCAGTTTAGAAATCTGATTTTATGGCCCAGCATGGCTTACTCTTACAAACACATAGTCACGCTCACAAAGGTCACAATGAACTGATAAATAAACCACATAATTAATATACAGCAAATATCAACCAATGACACTCCACTAAACTGACCAGCAGATACTCTCTTCTTAGAAAACTACCAGGAAATCCAAATCATCAGGCAGTGGCTGGAGAAACGTGGACTATGATTTGGTTATTTAATGGAATCTCATTCTGATGGGCAGACACAGACTTCATTCTACACAAACGGTATTTCTGAGAAGCAACAGGGAAACTCACATAAGCTGGGCAAGGCAGCATCTTTCCTGGATAAAGAGCTCTTTGATGCAATCTGGCAAAGACTGTGGGATTATTCTTTTTCTATAATTCCATAGACAGATCCAGGTTTGGTTGGTACTGGGGCTTATATAATTTGGTGATGGGGGAAGAATATAAGATTAGGTATAAAAGTGATTATCTATTTAGAATGACAAAAGAAATCACAAACATTCACAAACTTAGGAAGCTGGTAAGTGTCAAAATCAACACTACAACCACAAAAATCGTCTATTTGTACTAATATTAACTAACTGCCTAATTCACCATTTACTGTTCTCCCTACATTTTCGACCCCTCCTTCATACAACTACAGTTCCGCAATCTCATTATCTATAGAGAGAATAGAAAGATACTCAGTCTTTCCTCTAGCGGGAATTTGTTTTTTTATTATAGAGGGTTAGAAGTTTTAGTTTCTCAGGTTGTTACTGTAATGCCACATCTGTATCTTCCACCGTGTTCCTTGCTCGGGCATTAGGGAAGGAATGGCGGGGGGGGGGGGGGGGGGGGGG